>NW_027496419.1:0-178759 GCF_021521415.1 Bidens hawaiensis | reverse complement strand
GTGGAACATGCCGGGGTGCAACGTGATTGGTCAAACACACAAGACACTATTTAAAGTGACAATAATTATTCAACTCATTTTATTTCAACAAATCAGTAATCAACACATCTCGTTCACACGATCAAATTGAATACAAGTAACAATTATATTATTCGTTTTACTAATACCCTAATAGTCTTGGTAACGTTTTCATCAAGTCCTCGAGTCAACAAAAGTCAAACATGTAACATTTCATAAAATAAAGTTTGTCAACACAAAGGTTGGTAAGCAATTCATAAGTTTAAACAATAGATATATAGTATGAAAAGCCACAAAACTAGTATACAAAACTGTAAATAATAGCTATAAACTTGGATAAATAGTTATCGCTAACAAGTTAGCGACACCCAACCATAAGGGGTTGCCAAATAGTTTAGGGTTTTATAGTTATCGTTAATTGCATTGCGTTAACGACACCTTGCCATGAGGGGTTGCCAAATGGTCTAGGATTTATAGTTCCACCATCCAAAAGCGGTAAACTCATAGGCAAATAAGCATAGAACACCAAATCGAGCAATTATTCAAGTAAAGTATACAACAATGTTTGTGGTTTAAGACACAAGTATAAAACATTTAGTTTAGATAAGATGAAATGTCACCACCAAAATAAAAGATAGAAAACGGGGTATGAAGTTACTCACCTCGATTGATGAACCGAGAAATAAATAGATAAATAAATGAAGCTCGAACGGTAAACGAACAGATCCGACTTGAAACGATAAACACCTTAGTTAAAATAAATAATGTAATATATATTAATGAACTTGAAACCATAATGAAACTATATTGGAAACATTGAACGGGATGGTTCGGTTGTTAATCGGGTTACTAGTTAGTTTGTTAATGATAAGGGACTCGTACTAAATTGATAATTTAAAATAAAATTATACTGTATTTATTTGGGGCTTTTAAATAACTAAACCAATATTAAATAGAAACAAGACGAGCTTAATTTAAGAGTTCGGTTTTATAAAAATGAATAGATAATAAAGTTTATAATAATATTATTAATGATAAGATAGTAATGATAATAATAATTCTAAAAAGATAAGTTATATATATATTTATATATATATACTTATATATATATAGATATAAGATAATAATAATAACAATAACTATTTCTAATAATACTAATATAGTATAATAATTATGACAAATATTATTAATACTACTATTAATATTTATAGAATAGAAATCTTAGTATTAGTTATAATGTTGTTGATAAAAAAAAATGATAACAATAGTGAATAATATTGCTAGTAATAACGATACCATACTTGATGTTGGTTCGATTTCTAAACGAGTTCACAAAGTAATTATAATAATATTGTTGCTAGTAATTAATGATAAAATGTGATTTTAATAGATAATAATAATAATAACTTTAATATTTATAAGAATAATGATAATGATAATAATAATAATAATAATAATAATAATACATATAATAGTAAGTTTAACGTAATAATACTAATAATATTTTTATGTAATTAACACTAATAGTAACCGAAACTTGTTAAGTATAAATATAACACCAAATCGATCTAGGATGAGACTCGAACCCGGTTGTTCGTCTTTTCCCCAATACAAAACAACCAAATATCCATCCGACTTGTTCCAAAGAATTTAACCAAAAATATATAAACGGTTATTAACGAATTTAAATCCGATAATCGATATACGAAAAAAACTAGTAACACTAAAACCCAAAATTATATACCTATTAGATTGTTCACGAGGTCGTGGTTCTACACCGAGAAAAACCTGAGCCGAAACCACTGGAGATTTGTGACCGCGGCCAGAGAGAGAGAGAGAGAGACGGAGAGAAAGAGAGCTGATAGAGCTCGGCAGAGGACGAAGAAAAGGGAGGGACGGAGGTGGCACACCGTTGGCCGGTTTTCCGGTCACCGAAAAAGCGAATAGAGAGGGGAGGACAGGGGGTTTTTGGGTGCGGGGTTACCGGAGAACGAGGAGAGGAGAAAGAGGATTTTGGTGATGGTGTGCTTGCCGGAAAAACGAGGGATGTGGGCTGCTCGCCAGAATCACCGTCGCCGGCCTCTCTCCAAAAAGTCGTGGCTACCGGAAAACGGTAAGGGTGAGTGGAGGGGCGGCTGTGTTGTGTGTGTGTGTGTTGGAGGTGGTAGCCAGAGGTGGGTGGCAGCGGTGGTAGCCAGAAATCGGCGCCGGAATAGGGAGGAAACAAGGGGCGGCGGCTGGTGGTTTGAATAATATGTATTAGGGTTAGGTTTTGTTTGGGTTATATATATAAGCATATATTCATAACAGCCCCCTCAAGTTTCAATCAATGTTTAAAACGAATTTAAATTTTCCAATGCTTATAACGAGTTTACGAAAGTTATTTTAAATCCCTTATGTTTATCTTAACAACATTATAATATGACAAAACACCGATTATTGATGATCGAGGTATATGTTAACATTATATAATAATTAAATAAGGTTCTAAAAATGTTGAGTCAGGTTTATGTAATAAAAGTTTACAAAACGAAAACAACTCGAGACTCGAATTTGACGGATGTCACAATACCCTTACCCACACGTCATGTTTCACCTTCTGGTGCATACACATATCCTTTATATGTTAATCGCTCTCCTACCAAAATGTTTTAAAACCGGTGTTACATTTTCCACATATCATACGACAATATGATGGTCTATGATACTTGGGAATGTTGTGTTGTCCCCACAAAAATAGAGTTTTTTTAGGTATGTTTGTTCTTAATATTTTCAACTTTCATCTATTGGCTGATAACACTCCCAACTTTTGACTTGTTACCCGCCACTCTTTAATATTTTGAACTTTCACCTGTTGGTTTATAACACTCTCAACTTTTGATTCGTACCCACCACTCCCAACTTTCATCCTATTTGTTTATGACACTTCCAAACTTAACGGACCCTAACTCTGTTAGTTTTCATACTAAAGTGGCATTTGTCATTAATAAAATACATGTTGTGGGTCCCAAGCCATCTTCTCCCGTCAACATAAAGCCCCAACAACCTCCATTACCACCAGACATCTCCACCACCCAGGTTAACCCGAACCCAACCTGTTTAGCTAAACGGGTTCGCGGGGTGGACTTGAAACTGACCTGAACCCATTTATACCAAACCCAAACCTGCAAATTACTTTTCGTGTGCAAACACCCAACATAAAATTCATCAATAAAAACCCAATCGGAACCACCAGTACCGTCATGTTAATCCGATTATTCTCTTTGTTTTCGCCAAGTATTGCTCAGAAATAATCTTTTGTTACTCTTGTGGGTATGATTCAGATTCTAGTTGTTGTTCTTGTCATCTCTTTTGACTTCAAACTCAAACAAGTTGGATCCGGGCTTTACGAATTGACTCGTATTTCAAAAGCATAAACGATTACTTGAGTATGGCTCAATATTTAAAGATCATGATGCCTAAAACTAGTTTTAGGTAGGGCTATTCATGAGTTAAGTCGAGCTGAGGAAAACTCGAGCTCAACTCAGTTTCAAAAAGAGCTAAATATTGTAGTTGGATAGTGGTGGTGGTGGTGAATATGGTCAGTGGGTGGTAGTGGTGGTAGTGGAGGTTGTTGGGGTTTATGTTGAAGGAAAAAGATGGCGTGAGACCTACAACATGTTTCTTATTAAAAAAATGTCACATGAGCACGAAAACTAATAGAGTTAGGGTCCGTTAAGTTTGGGAGTGTCAGAATCAAATATGGTGAAAGTCGAGAGTGATGGGTAACAATCAAAGGCTGAAAGTGTTATCAACCAACAGGTGAAAGTTAAAAGTATTAAAAATAAATCTCTCTTTATTTTACATGCATCAAATTTTACTTTTTATTATATATTTTCTCCACGATCTACATATCCATGCACAAGAAGCCTGAAACCCCCAACTCCCACTATTCACCCATTTCAAGCTTCTTCTAGCTAGAACCATTATACTCCCAGCCATCCATAATTATGGCACCATTAACATACACTTTCAAAACCTTATTAACTTCATGAAGACCCGTGCTAACTCCACACCAACCAAAGGCGTCAAGTCCTATGACGTAACCAAGGACCCCTGCAGGTTTCATGTCTTTGTCCCTGATGAAGTAGTCAGCACCATATTATTGCCTTTGATTGTGTTCTACCATGGCGGTGGCTTTACGCTTTACGACCTTGACGGCGCGATTTACAATGAACTATGCCGTAGGTTTGCATGTTTAATTCCTGCTTGTAAGATTGTAAAGACTAAATTGATTATTATTGAATGATTGAGTTACAATATATAGACATCGTAACAAAACCATAACACTCTGTTCCCGAGTTTCATTTAACGAGAGAAAAGAAATGAAAAGGAATTAGGAGAGAAGTAACTAAATGAAAGGAAAAGATGTAAAATTTTTTGTGTTCCAGAGTTTAATGAAACTCAAAAGAAAAGAAGGGAAATTAAACATTCTTATATCTTCCCGAGTCGGAATGAAAAGAAATCTACAATTTTACTACTACGCCCTTTAGTAAAATTGATCACTTTTCCTAGCTGGAGTAAAAATCTGCTTCCATTAACAAGATGTGAATTAGTGTTAAGCATTATTCTTCATCAGTGTTGTCACTGATGATATACATGAACCTTTACATCTTGTTTTATGATTATGATTACTTTTGATGATAAAGCAACTTATCCATAGTTGAAACAATATGGGTATGTTAAGCATTTGGATTGACTGCGCCTTTGGCAGCACCAGAAGTGGACTAAAAGTCAACCCCCATAGTGCAATATTTTAACTCATTACCCATCTGCAATTAGACCAAATTACTTATGTAACATAACTCAGAGTAGCAGTAATCAAAACATGTGACAGATATATAAAATTGCAACTGTAATTTAGCATCAAAATAGACCCGAACTTGATTGAGGGCTAAAAAGAATTGCAATAGAATCAGAAATAATCCCAAGCTCCAACACAAATTGTAAAATATCCGACAAAGAAATAAAAGTCATAAACACACAAAGTTATAATAAAAAAAACTTCAATAGATAAACTGCATCTTAAAGTCGCTTAGTTACCGAAACCCATCATATCTCTTAGTAAACCCAACCGAACCTAGAGTGGACAACTAAATAACGCCCTTGCGTCTGCTTGATAGGCCACCAAGTACCTTAACGCTCTACGTATTTCATAGGATTCCAAACCCATCGGCTCCAATGTATTGTAAATTTCTTCACCCATGTACCCTTGATGATTAACTCTTTCTAGTATTTTATTTCCTTCTAAAATAGCATTAGCCACACTACCAACATTTTTCTTAATCATAGAGCTTAGATCTTCATCTTCTTGTTCAACATTTCTTTTTCTACTCCTAAATTTCTTTGCACTTGAAGAATGCTCATGTAGAGGAGATGTAGGATGCACCATTTGAACATCATCATTATTATTATTATACTGGCTCTCCAATATTACATCATTTGCAGTTAAGAAATCATCTACTTCTGGAATTGTTTTTAAGTTAACGTTGTCATTCCTCTGCAAACGGGCATTTCTCTCTTTAGCAGTTTCATCCAGTGCACCGGATGCCCTGTCCCTTGCAAAAAGTTCTAGCATTTCATTAAAGTTTGATACTTTCTTTATCTTCAACACTGCAGCATCAGGTTTCGACTGTTTAATAAAATCAAGATTATTAGTTTTTATATTGTATATAACATAATCTATATTATTTATTTACTTTTATAACAATATTGTGTATAGAAACATATATTTCATAAGTGATGCTCATGCTCGGGATCAGGCTAGGTTCAAATAGTTGACTTTGAAAGTCAACCTTGTATTGTTTTTGGCATAAATGCTTAATACTTCACTCAACTTGTTTATAGTTTGGAAGATGTGTTGAATTTGGCATACCAATGCTAATTCTTTTTGTCACATTCTCTCAGGTTAGTATAAATCACTCAATCCGACTAAAGTACATTAAATTTAGATTAATTTATATGTGATCTGATTTCTGGTTTGGAAAATAGTACTTGAAACAGTTTCAGGCAAAACAACTGCTAATATGGAGCTGTTCGCGCTTCTTTTAACGATCACAATGATCTGGGTCTATGCACACTTATTAACCGCTAGTGGTGCATATAAACATCATTCAAAACAGACTCAAATGCATTGTAGAACTGATAAGGCTGACCTCACCGAGGTGACCCGAGACCCGATCTATCCTAACCCGTAAACAACCAACACAAACTAGAACACGCATGCTTATTTTTCATATCTATTGACATAGAAAATCAGGATAGTCATTTTCCCTTTAACAACTCCAAACACTGTATAATATATCTTTACAAAATCAAAACTATTGGTTTTTTTTTTAATATCTATTGATCTACTATGTCAACTTTTTAGATTTTTTTTATTTGTTGATCAAAAACCCGGCCTGCTATAACCCAATCCATTTAACCGAAAACCAATCAACCCGATTGAACATGGATCAGTCTTGGAGTTAATTTATTTTACACCCCAACCTATATAACTCGACCGAACAACCCGAATAATGAACAAAATAACACCCCTAAATTAAAGCGTACCTCTATTAATCTTTTCCAGACTTCATCCTCTGCTTCAATTAATTGAGTAGTCGAATTCCATGAGAACCTACTCAATGACGTTCCGCAAAACAAATCGTACCATTGGGAAAACGCTCTTTCAACGTTTTTAATCGATTCTTTAAATGTTATTTCGAGAAATTCATTTGAAGCTTTGTGTTCAGCTCCTCAACCATATTGTTGTATGCGTTTGTAGTAAAATTTCCATTAATCCTGTTGCCTTTATCCTGTTGCGTTAACTTGGCTTGTATGAATGCATTATCCATATTTTCCGTCCACTTTAGTTATTCCTTCTTTACAGTTATCTTGTGTATGCTCATTATAACTTTCTACATGGTAACATAAAGAGAATTCACATATGTAAATATATATATATGGTTGCTTATAATAAATTTGAATTACTTTATGCACACACACAAGTAATTAATAAATAACCAAATCACAAACTAATTAAAACCATATAAGTCAATTTAAAAGAAAATTGAAATTCTATGATGTAATATCTTAAAACTACTTTGACATATCAATTTCATCATTTGGACACATCATATAGTTAGTCCACATGTTAGTTGCAATTGAGTTCCTTAGTTGATCGCATTTGGTACTTCCTTCACGTAGGTATCTTGTATTTTGACATTCATCCTCTTGTGGTCCGCATAACACTTCTTGCATGACCTCATCTTCAAGATCTTTGTCATGATCTTCCTCTAGTAAAAAGTTGTGTAAAATACAACATGTCAAAAAGATGTCAGACTGTGTTTCGCAAGAGTAAAATGGTTTTGTTGTACTTCTAATAATAGGAAACCTCTTTTTTATGACACAAAATGCTCGTTCAATTGCGTTGCGTAATGATGCATGATGAAGGTTAAACCAATCCCTTGCATTCTGAGGGGATCGAGCGGAGTACTCTTTCAAATGATACCTAACACCTCTATATGGTGCCATTAGGGTATTCGTATGAGGTAAACCAACGTCTACTAAATAGTATCTATCTATAAACAAGTTGCAATTAGTATTATAATTAATAATTACACAACTAATTATTTTCTTATTACCTTACGTGTTGGAATTACTAATTTATCATCTCTAGTAAACGCGTTCTTTATAATTCTAGAGTCTGATGCTGTACCCTCCCATCCAGTTAGCACATATGTAAATTTTAAGTCAAATGTACAAGCAGTGAGCACATTTATTGTTGGGTATCCCTTACGCCCACGATATCTAGGAGCATCCTTATTAGGTACTTTGACGCGAACATGTGTTCCATCCATTTCACCGATGCTATCCTTAAAGAAAGAATTAAATCTATTTTTTTTCTTGAATTTCTTTCAGGACAATTTCACCTTTAGGTTGTTGAAGATAACGTCCTTCTAATGATATAATCTCTTTCAAAACTCTTTGAAGGCAACGACTAGTTGTTGATACATAAAGACGATATATCCAAGAGGTGAACCGATTTCTCATATCATTACCTACACTATGCAAAAAACTTGCAACTTGCTCTTCAACTGATATGCGTTGAGTAGGTAGAAGTCCACCATCACACTTTAAGATACTGCACAATGTCATAAAAGCATTCTCACTCATGCGATTAAGGTCACGACATTTACCGCCGTTTAAAAGGTCGTGTAACATCTCTTCTCATACATAATGTCTTTGTAAAATTTCATCTCTAGTAGGTAAATTAACACGATTTCAGGTCGACAGCCTACGTGTGCAACGATAGCCACCAATAAGCAAATCAAGGGAGCTGCTTGCAGTTGTCTGGCTCGCATAAGTACAACTACCTTGTGTATCTGATTATCCATCAAATTTCCTATATAATTGCCTGCTTATGTTAACCACAATCAAAAGAAGATGCCATACTACAAAAACTACTAACTTGAATATCTACAAATATATAATAAATGCAAAACACGTGTATATTTGAACAACAAAATACTAGTGTAACGATTCCGGCAAATTCAGGTATACCCTAGCCGGAATATACTATTTACGTGTTATTCAATACTGAATATATGAATTATAATGTGTTTATACGAGTATATAAGATTCACAGTACGAATTATACTCGAATATACAGCTAGTCGTATTGAAATTACGATTAATCGATGAACGGTTATTGAAACCCGAACGAATCGGGGATTACATTATAGACGAAATATATAATGTTTAGTGATGTGTACGAAGTATTAAAGCATCGGGATAAGTGAATTATAGCACAGAAAAAGGATTTCGATTTATTAGTACGTCGGTACGATAAACGAAACTTTAACATCAAACCAAGCAAGAGACGATCGATCAAGCCGAAAAAGATGCACAATTACCGACAATATGATGTGTTAAGTCAATAAATGTCATGGTTTAAGTTTTTAAAGTTTTTAAATCGGTTTTATATAAATTTAAATTTTAAGCCGAAAAACGACCGTTTTGGCCTCGTTTTGAGCGGAATTAAACGTTTAACCGAAAAACGAACTGAACCAGATTATCCACAACATTATCCGGATTACACAATCCGAATGTGTGGCCAAGGTTGAAGATGTGGGCCCCACCCCACACCTTACATGGACCGATCGGTCCTTACCCATCCATTACACACTTCATTTTCTTTTTTTAACATTCCAACTCTCCAAATCCTCTCAACCCTTTACACATTCAACCAAAACCTTTGATTTTTAAGAAGATCCACAAGGTATAAACATGTTATTATGGTTTGATCTTGCTTTTTAATTCCAAAATCTTGAGAAAATGAGGTTTCAAGTGAAAAATGGGTGAAAACCCGAGATGAAACCGATTCTTGCATGATCAAGTGATGTATACAAGTTATACAAGGGATCTTGGTCCAAGAAAGGAGTTAAAAGAGTCAAAAACGAATTTTTACGGTTAAAATCTTTGTTTTGATGTCTTAACCGAAACCATGAAAGAAATGGCTTGATTGTGGGTATAACTTGCTTGGTGTGGTGTTGTTGTGCTTGTAGGTGTTGTAGCTAGTTGCTAGCAAAGGCTAGAAAGCAAGATCTTTGCGATCTAAAGCTAGAAACACAAGGTAGTTCGGTTTTTCGTATGATTTGTAAGATTTGGACAGATTGTGGTAGACTTAGAGTTGAGTCATGAAATTTCACAGAGATGATCTACACATGAAAATATGAGATCTGTGAAATTTTGTAATTTTTGGATAAAGGATGAATATTTGGTGAATTTAATGCTCGGTTTTGGCTAAAAATGGTGAAAAATAGCTAAACATCATGAAAAATTCTGGAAAAATTCAGATAAGCTTTTTATAACATATAAAAGTCATACACAAAATTTTAGGTCCATTGGAGAAGTCTTAGTAGGCTTTTCGGTAAAACGAGATCTAGGGTTTTCTAGCTCGGTTTTGGTAAAAATAGCATGAAAAATGAGTTTTTGGTTCTGTAAAAATTACTGGAAACTATGTGGATGACAGGAGTCATCCCAGAAAAATTTGGGATTTTTCTAAGGTCGTTTGGTATTTTCTACATATTTGGTGTTTAAATGACGTTTAAAAATAGATAAATAAATGTTAAATATAAAAATTAATTCTGGAAATATTTTTATAAAATTCCTTACTGTCAAAAACTGATTTGTGCAAAATTTCAAGATCCGAGACTAAACGGATAATTATTTGTGCTAAACAGAACATAAAAACAAACTTTTAAAGCTTAAAACGCGTAAACCGGCAAAGTTCGCCTAAGCGAGCTGACTGGTGTATAAAAACCCTAAAAATGGACTATTTTCATGAAACTGAGTAAATCAAGTGAAAATAAATCATCCGAAAGTAATTCGGATGATTTGGGTAATTTTACCCGATTTAGTCGTTTCCGGTATATTAAAGACGGAAACGGGCCCCGCGGCCAAACGGGGTGTCTAAACCGAGCTCTAATTTCACCACTTTAATTAAAATATCAATAACAACTATTTTCGGGTCGTATGTGGCCAAACTCATTTTTGAAAACATAAAGACGAATAACCGTGCTAGGCACGCAAAACGAGAAAACAAACTAATGGTAGTTTTGACTAATGAACTCTAAGTGATATCACAATCTAAGTCCTGAGAAGTGTATCGGGGTTAACATTGTCCCCGGATCGTGTACGGTACTGGGTTAACAGTGTCCCCGGACGTACCGGTTAACACGAATTTAAGTTATATTAATAGAAATTGTGTAGTAACGACTTAGGGATCGTATTACAGATCCGGACAGGTAGCCATGCCAGTATTACATCTTTGCTCACCAAAAAGGTGAGTTTCACGAGCCCCTTTTTATTGAACTGTTTTAAATATTTTCCCGGGGCGGAAAGCATGTTTTTATCAAAGTGTTTAAGTACATGCCGATCGCATGGAAATGAATGTATTATATAATGTTTATTGTACGTGAATCGTACGGTAACGTATTAAGATGGTAATTGTCTGAGTTGCTAATATTGTAAGGCCTGAAACAGTGTTCTGGGTTAACAGTGTCCCCAGAGGTTATTAAATGTATTTCTGGGTTAACAGTGTCCCCAGAGGCTATTAAATGTATTTCTGGGTTAACAGTGTCCCCAGAGGTTATTGAATGTGTTTCTGGGTTAACAGTGTCCCCAGAGGTTATTGAATATGTTTCTGGGTTAACAGTGTCCCCAGAGGTTATTAAATGTGTTTCTGGGTTAACAGTGTCCCCAGAGGTTATTAAATGTGTTTCTGGGTTAACAGTGTCCCCAGAGGCTATTGAATGTATTTCTGGGTTAACAGTGTCCCCAGAGGTTATTAAATGTGTTTCTGGGTTAACAGTGTCCCCAGAGGGTATTAAATGTGTTTCTGGATTAACAGAGTTTTCACTTGAAGGCTCAGCATAATTACATCATTAATTTATGATTATTAAAATGATTTGTCATGGTTTATTTAAATTAGTGAAACTCACCGACTATTCGTAGTTGACCCGTTTTCTTTACATGCTTTCTAAGTACACCCAAATTGGAATGAGTGATACGTGCTTGATGATGTGTGCTATTTTGTGGAAGATTAAGGATCTATATTTTGCATTAAATATGTTAATGTACTATCGGTAAAACTTATGTGATAACACCTAGATGGTAACGAAACTCGGAACAATGTAATTCGTTTAAATTAATGTAGTGGTGTTTTCTTTATAAGCAATGCTGTTGATATCAGATGTGTCTGTTGCATCCCGTGTACGTTTCCGCTGCGGTTACGGGGTGTTACAGAACTTGGTATCAGAGCCATTGGTTATAAAGAATTAGGATGTCTTTAAAATATACCTAAAATATAACCAGTAGCTCAAGTGTTATAGGATCTGAATATCAACTAATAATTTATTGTGACGAAGTCTGGATGAACTTGGATGGACAAGTGAGTTATTATGGTCCGGAACATAATAACAGACTTGTCCGCACGAGGGAATTCAGGGGAAGTCACGGAGGACTTTAATAGGTAAAATTGGCAACATATGTGCAAATATATGATAATATTGTGTGTGGTCAAGTTGTATAAGTAAGTGTATATTAATTTGATTACGATTTACACTATGGAAAGAACTATATGTTTGTTAACTTGTGTGCAGGTTAGAATGTCAAGAACACCTAGTGTATCGATGGAGGAGGACCCGGAGGAAGTCAGCTCCGGGAACTCTGGGAGCCTCCCCGTATCATCCAACTCTGAGCCTAGCGAGGCTAGTGTTAGGAGCTCTAGCCAGTCCTCCCCTGCCAGGATTGCTAGATCTCCTACCCCACCCGCACCACAGGCCGCCCCTATCCCTCCCGGATTCGGATCCCGCCTCACGGCGTGGATCAGTGTTCCGCAGGTCCCACCTACCTCGCCCCCACCCAGACCTGCTACCCGCAGGGGCGAGTCCTCCCGCTCCCAGCCCGAGCCTGTGACTCCACCTGTGTGGGGGCTCCCTAGGCAGGAAAGGGACGCTGCGGCGTGGCTACGAGTACTCACCGAACAGGTGAATGAGCACTCCGCCGCCTTGACGGTGGGGGTACAGAGGCGGATGTACCTAGGGGACTGCATACTGGACCACCAGTATGCGATTTCGCAGCTGAAGAGGGAGTGCTCATACTCCCAGTGGATGATCGGCCGGATGGAGACGCGGATCCGGGTTATGCTGGCTGTGATGGTGGTGTTGGTGGCGGTGTTGGTGGGTTTTGTATACCACCGTGTTTAGTTGTGTTAGGATGGGAGTAGACAGGGACCGCTTTTTGATACTCTGTGTAAGCAGTTAGTGGTGATGCTAACATAGAGTGAATCTTGGGTAGTTATAATACAACCACTGGCCCTTAGGAGGGTCTCTTTTGGGGTATATCGTTATAGATACTTTTGGGTATCATTCAAGCACTGACCCATTGTGGGTTATGTCTAGATGATGCCGACATAGGCCCTATGTAGGAAAACTTAACTTATGTAATGATGACAGGAAAGTATGTGAACTGACATGGATGTAATATGTACTAATGTTTATTAATGAATGGAATGTTTGTTGTGTTTTATGATTGGAACTTGTATTAATTATATATATTTTCTTGATGTTGTGTAGAATGGCACCAAAACGTTCAGTCCAATTGTCGGAAGTGGACGTGAGCCGTTTGATTGCTCAACAGTTAGAGGCGGCGATACCGGATATAGTATCGCGCATCGCCGCCAGTATTAACAATTCGACCAATCCAGCCCCTCCGAGCAATCAAACGACAACCAATAATGACGGGGAACAAAATGTTAATCCTCCACAGAATGATAACACGATTCCGAGTAATGACGCACCGCCTAGGGTGGTCGTTACAGACAGTAATGGCCCTATACCTACGGTAGAGACGAACCATACTGAACCGATTCGTGCATCCAGGGGATGTTCGATCAAAGACTTTTTGTTGTGCAAACCTCTAGAGTTTAGCGGGTCTGAAGGACCAAATGGGTTGGTTAAGTGGATGGAGAAAATAGAATCCGTTGTGAATATCAGCAACTGCCCCGAGGATTGTGTTGTTAAGTATGCTACCTGCACATTCACAGACCATGCCTTGACATGGTGGAACACGATAGTGCAGACCCGGGGTCAGACGGCGACAAACCGCAATGACCTGGACAGAGCTCAAGGCTCTTGTACTGGAACATTTCTGCCCGAAAAACGAATTGCAAAAATTAGAAAATGAATTGTGGAACCTGGAAATGCAGGGGGCAGACCATTTGGGTTATACGAACCGGTTTAATGAGTTGTCGCGTTTGGTACCATGGTTGGTCACCCCAGAGTCGAAGAGGGTTGAGCGTTATATTTGGGGGCTAACTCCAGTTGTAAGGAGTATAGTCAATTCTGGGGGACACCAGACGTATGAGGGTGCGGTGACGCAAGCTGGTATCGTCACGTATGATTTCGTAAGGAGTGGGTCACTGAAGGTGGCGGGAGAGTCCGCTGGGGGAAAGCGGGGTACGCATGACCATAGGATCCAGGAAAAGCAGCAAGGTAAACGTGCTAGGCCCACTGCCCAGAACTACGCCATGACTAGTTCAGGCGGAAGGCAAGAACCGCAGAGGGGAACGTTTCCTAAGTGTGGGAAATGCGGTTACCACCATGGTGGCATGTGCAAAGAGGTGGTGTGCCACCGGTGCGGCAGGATTGGGCACTACGCACCGAGTTGTAGGACAAACCTGAACAACTTGAACCGGCAACCGCAACCTATCCGTGCGCAGCCATTTAGGACCCAATCAGCCCGACAACAAAACCCACAAGGAAATCAAGTGATGACCACCAGTCGTGCTTGCTTTGAATGCGGTGGCACAGATCACTTCAAGAGAAACTGTCCGAAGCTGAACCAGGGAGGAAATGGACGGCAAACCGCGGGTCAGGCATCGTCGTCCAATCCGACGCGAGGCCGAGCATTTGTGATGGGGGCGAACGAGGCACGCCAGGACCCCAGCGTAGTGACAGGTACATTCCTCGTCTCTGATCATTACGCTTCTGTATTATTTGATACAGGCGCCGATAGAAGTTTTGTTTCCGTTAAATTCCTGTCGATAGCAAACCTCCCAATTGGTGAAACCATAGAACCTTACACCGTAGAAGTCGCTAACGGTAAAACCATGATAGTTAATCAGATAGTTAGAAATTGCCCTTTTATTCTGAACGATCAATCCCTTCCGATTGACTTGTTACCGGTAGAATTGGGTAGTTTTGACGTGATAGTGGGAATGGATTGGTTAGCACGTAACAAAGTAGAAATAAACTGTGAAAAGAAAATCGTCAAGATCCGGGTGTCGGATGACGAAGAGATATTAGTGCAAGGAGAAAAGTCAGGCACCATGATACCATTTATATCCCACCTCAAGGTGTTAAAATACATACGCCAAGGATGCGTGGCGTATCTAGCAAGCTTGACGGCCACTGATTCTGAGGAGAAACGGGTGGATGATATTCCAGTGGTACGCGAATTTCCACAAGTCTTCCCAGAAGAACTTCCTGGATTACCGCCAACCCGACAGGTCGAATTCAGAATCGATCTATTACCTCAAGCTGGCCCTGTTGCTAAGGCACCCTACCGACTTGCACCATCAGAGATGCAAGAATTATCCAACCAATTGCAAGAATTGTTGGATAAAGGATTTATACGTCCTAGTTATTCCCCGTGGGGTGCACCAGTACTATTCGTGAAAAAGAAGGACGGAAGCCTTAGAATGTGCATTGATTACAGGGAGCTGAACAAGTTGACAATCAAAAATAGGTATCCTCTCCCCCGAATTGATGACCTGTTCGACCAACTGCAAGGTGCGAGCTATTTCTCAAAAATTGATCTTAGATCGGGATACCATCAGGTTAGAATTCAGGAGGAGGATATCCCAAAAACCGCATTCCGGACTCGCTACGGCCATTACGAGTTCTTAGTTATGCCTTTCGGGCTAACAAATGCGCCAGCAGTGTTCATGGATCTCATGAATCGAGTTTGTAAACCCTACCTCGATAAATTCGTCATCGTGTTTATTGACGATATTTTGATATACTCGAAGAGTAAAGAAGAGCACGAACAACACTTAAGATTAATCTTAGAGCTTTTAAATCAGGAGAAGTTGTATGCAAAATTCTCCAAGTGTAACTTCTGGTTACAAGAAGTGCAATTCCTTGGTCACGTTATAAACCATCAAGGAATACACGTTGATCCAAGTAAGGTTGAAGCAGTTAAGAATTGGCAAGCGTCTAAATCGCCAAAGGAAATCCGCCAATTCTTAGGCTTAGCTGGATATTATCGTCGATTTATAGAGAACTTTTCCAGCATCGCCCAACCTTTAACCCTTCTGACCCAAAAAGATCGAAATTATGAATGGGGTGAAGAGCAGGAAACGGCGTTTCAAACGCTAAAACAAAGATTGTGCCAAGCGCCGATCTTAAGTCTCCCCGACGGAGACGATGGTTTTGTCGTGTATTGTGACGCATCCCGGAGAGGGTTAGGATGCGTGTTGATGCAAAATAATAATGTTATAGCCTATGCTTCTCGACAGTTAAAAGTACACGAGAAAAACTACACCACTCATGACTTAGAACTGGGAGCAGTTATCTTCGCACTTAAAATCTGGAGACATTACCTCTACGGTACAAAGTGCACCATCTTCACCGATCATAAAAGTTTGCAACACATATTCGATCAGAAAGAACTGAATATGAGGCAACGAAGATGGGTCGAGTTATTAAGCGACTATGACTGTGACATCCGTTATCACCCCGGCAAAGCTAACGTCGTAGCCGATGCCTTGAGTAGGAAGGATCGGGTTAAACCAATGCGAGTGCGAGCGTTGGGGATGATAGTCCAGTCGAACCTTTCGGATTTAATTCGAGTCGCTCAACGCGAGGTGTTGAAAGAGGAACAAATGGAAAAAGAAGGACTTTACGGTAACGAGAAGAATTTCGAACAGCGCGTGGACGAAATTCTCTATTTCAAAAATTGGATTTGGATCCCGACCCTCCATGACCTTCGTGAATTAATCATGGACGAAGCGCATAAATCAAAATATTCCATACATCCGGGATCGGATAAGATGTACAAGGATGTGAAGGAGTTCTACTGGTGGCCGGGTATGAAAAAGGATATAGCCACATACGTCGGCAAGTGTACGACGTGTGCGAGGGTTAAGGCGGAGCACCAGAAACCCTCGGGAATGTTACAACAACCGGAAATTCCTGAATGGAAGTGGGAGCAGATCACGATGGATTTTGTGACACATCTCCCCAAGACGTCCCGAGGACATGATGCAATTTGGGTAGTCGTTGATCGATTAACCAAATCGGCACATTTTATTCCGATTAGAAATAACTATAACACCGAGAGACTTGCGCAGATTTATATAGATGAAATTGTGTCTCGTCATGGGATACCCATCTCAATCATCTCCGACCGAGATAGCCATTTCACCTCCAATCTTTGGCAAGCTGTACAAGAAGCGCTGGGAACGCGTATTAATCTAAGCACAGCCTACCACCCTCAGACCGACGGTCAGTCTGAGAGGACCATCCAAACACTGGAGGATTTGCTTCGTGCATGCGTACTGGATTTTAAGGGATATTGGGATCAACATCTCCCACTCGTTGAATTTTCCTATAATAACAGTTACCATAGCAGTATAAAGGCAGCACCTTACGAAGCATTGTATGGACGGAAGTGCCGATCACCACTCTGCTGGACTGAAGTGGGCGACACACAGGTTATTAGATCAGATCTGGTCCAGGAAACGACCAGCAAAATACTTGAAATTAAGAACAATCTGAATGCCGCACGGGATCGGCAGAAGAGTTATGCCGATACCCGTAGAAAACCGTTATCATTTGAGAAAGGTGATAAAGTGTATTTGAAAGTATCACCTTGGAAAGGAGTAGTCAGATTTGGAAAGGCGGGGAAGTTAGCCCCTAGATACATTGGACCGTTCGACATTATTGCAAAAATCGGTCCTGTAGCATACCGATTAGAACTGCCTGATGAACTGAGTGCAGTTCACAACGTGTTTCACGTGTCGAACTTGAAAAGGTGTCTGTCGGATGAGACATCGGTGTTACCTTTAGAGGGTGTCCAAATAAATGATAAGCTCAACATTGTAGAGGAGCCCATAGAAATAGTAGACGGGAAAATCAAGCAACTTAGACACAATAAGATCTCGTGGGTCAAAGTTAGATGGAACTCGCAACGAGGCCCATAATATACTTGGGAACGAAAGGACGAATTTCGGAAGAAATACCCCCACCTATTTCCGCAAAGGGAAGTAGTTGATGCTTAAAATTTCAAGGTCGAAATTTTTGTAACGGGGGGAGAATGTAACGATTCCGGCAAATTCAGGTATACCCTAGCCGGAATATACTATTTACGTGTTATTCAATACTGAATATATGAATTATAATGTGTTTATACGAGTATATAAGATTCACAGTACGAATTATACTCGAATATACAGCTAGTCGTATTGAAATTACGATTAATCGATGAACGGTTATTGAAACTCGAACGAATCGGGGATTACATTATAGACGAAATATATAATGTTAAGTGATGTGTACGAAGTATTAAAGCTTCGGGATAAGTGAATTATAGCACAGAAAAAGGATTTCGATTTATTAGTACGTCGGTACGATAAACGAAACTTTAACATCAAACCAAGCAAGAGACGATCGATCAAGCCGAAAAAGATGCACAATTACCGACAATATGATGTGTTAAGTCAATAAATGTCATGGTTTAAGTTTTTAAAGTTTTTAAATCGGTTTTATATAAATTTAAATTTTAAGCCGAAAAACGACCGTTTTGGCCTCGTTTTGAGCGGAATTAAACGTTTAACCGAAAAACGAACTGAACCAGATTATCCACAACATTATCCGGATTACACAATCCGAATGTGTGGCCAAGGTTGAAGATGTGGGCCCCACCCCACACCTTACATGGACCGATCGGTCCTTACCCATCCATTACACACTTCATTTTCTTTTTTTAACATTCCAACTCTCCAAATCCTCTCAACCCTTTACACATTCAACCAAAACCTTTGATTTTTAAGAAGATCCACAAGGTATAAACATGTTATTATGGTTTGATCTTGCTTTTTAATTCCAAAATCTTGAGAAAATGAGGTTTCAAGTGAAAAATGGGTGAAAACCCGAGATGAAACCGATTCTTGCATGATCAAGTGATGTATACAAGTTATACAAGGGATCTTGGTCCAAGAAAGGAGTTAAAAGAGTCAAAAACGAATTTTTACGGTTAAAATCTTTGTTTTGATGTCTTAACCGAAACCATGAAAGAAATGGCTTGATTGTGGGTATAACTTGCTTGGTGTGGTGTTGTTGTGCTTGTAGGTGTTGTAGCTAGTTGCTAGCAAAGGCTAGAAAGCAAGATCTTTGCGATCTAAAGCTAGAAACACAAGGTAGTTCGGTTTTTCGTATGATTTGTAAGATTTGGACAGATTGTGGTAGACTTAGAGTTGAGTCATGAAATTTCACAGAGATGATCTACACATGAAAATATGAGATCTGTGAAATTTTGTAATTTTTGGATAAAGGATGAATATTTGGTGAATTTAATGCTCGGTTTTGGCTAAAAATGGTGAAAAATAGCTAAACATCATGAAAAATTCTGGAAAAATTCAGATAAGCTTTTTATAACATATAAAAGTCATACACAAAATTTTAGGTCCATTGGAGAAGTCTTAGTAGGCTTTTCGGTAAAACGAGATCTAGGGTTTTCTAGCTCGGTTTTGGTAAAAATAGCATGAAAAATGAGTTTTTGGTTCTGTAAAAATTACTGGGAACTATGTGGATGACAGGAGTCATCCCAGAAAAATTTGGGATTTTTCTAAGGTCGTTTGGTATTTTCGACATATTTGGTGTTTAAATGACGTTTAAAAATAGATAAATAAATGTTAAATATAAAAATTAATTCTGGAAATATTTTTATAAAATTCCTTACTGTCAAAAACTGATTTGTGCAAAATTTCAAGATCCGAGACTAAACGGATAATTATTTGTGCTAAACAGAACATAAAAACAAACTTTTAAAGCTTAAAACGCGTAAACCGGCAAAGTTCGCCTAAGCGAGCTGACTGGTGTATAAAAACCCTAAAAATGGACTATTTTCATGAAACTGAGTAAATCAAGTGAAAATAAATCATCCGAAAGTAATTCGGATGATTTGGGTAATTTTACCCGATTTAGTCGTTTCCGGTATATTAAAGACGGAAACGGGCCCCGCGGCCAAACGGGGTGTCTAAACCGAGCTCTAATTTCACCACTTTAATTAAAATATCAATAACAACTATTTTCGGGTCGTATGTGGCCAAACTCATTTTTGAAAACATAAAGACGAATAACCGTGCTAGGCACGCAAAACGAGAAAACAAACTAATGGTAGTTTTGACTAATGAACTCTAAGTGATATCACAATCTAAGTCCTGAGAAGTGTATCGGGGTTAACATTGTCCCCGGATCGTGTACGGTACTGGGTTAACAGTGTCCCCGGACGTACCGGTTAACACGAATTTAAGTTATATTAATAGAAATTGTGTAGTAACGACTTAGGGATCGTATTACAGATCCGGACAGGTAGCCGTGCCAGTATTACATCTTTGCTCACCAAAAAGGTGAGTTTCACGAGCCCCTTTTTATTGAACTGTTTTAAATATTTTCCCGGGGCGGAAAGCATGTTTTTATCAAAGTGTTTAAGTACATGCCGATCGCATGGAAATGAATGTATTATATAATGTTTATTGTACGGGAATCGTACGGTAACGTATTAAGATGGTAATTGTCTGAGTTGCTAATATTGTAAGGCCTGAAACAGTGTTCTGGGTTAACAGTGTCCCCAGAGGTTATTAAATGTATTTCTGGGTTAACAGTGTCCCCAGAGGCTATTAAATGTATTTCTGGGTTAACAGTGTCCCCAGAGGTTATTGAATGTGTTTCTGGGTTAACAGTGTCCCCAGAGGTTATTGAATATGTTTCTGGGTTAACAGTGTCCCCAGAGGTTATTAAATGTGTTTCTGGGTTAACAGTGTCCCCAGAGGTTATTAAATGTGTTTCTGGGTTAACAGTGTCCCCAGAGGTTATTGAATGTGTTTCTGGGTTAACAGTGTCCCCAGAGGCTATTGAATGTATTTCTGGGTCAACAGTGTCCCCAGAGGTTATTAAATGTGTTTCTGGGTTAACAGTGTCCCCAGAGGTTATTAAATGTGTTTCTGGATTAACAGAGTTTTCACTTGAAGGCTCAGCATAATTACATCATTAATTTATGATTATTAAAATGATTTGTCATGGTTTATTTAAATTAGTGAAACTCACCGACTATTCGTAGTTGACCCGTTTTCTTTACATGCTTTCTAGGTACACCCAAATTGGAATGAGTGATACGTGCTTGATGATGTGTGCTATTTTGTGGAAGATTAAGGATCTATATTTTGCATTAAATATGTCAATGTACTATCGGTAAAACTTATGTGATAACACCTAGATGGTAACGAAACTCGGAACAATGTAATTCGTTTAAATTAATGTAGTGGTGTTTTCTTTATAAGCAATGCTGTTGATATCAGATGTGTCTGTTGCATCCCGTGTACGTTTCCGCTGCGGTTACGGGGTGTTACAACTAGATAAATAAAGGAAAGAATATACACGGTAGCAAACACTAGAGGTGTTCACGGTTCGGTTATGATGGTTTATAAGCCAAACCGTGAACCAAACCGTTTGTAATGATTTTTGATTCTTCATTAAAAACCGAAACCGAACCATTTAAATTTTAAGCGAATCGTTACTAACGATTTGGTTCCTAAAAAGAGTTCTTAGCCCACTATCACTTCAGTTATTCTTTTGTATGGAAACATAACATAAATCAAAAACTCATTGCAAATTGTGTTTTGGGTAAAAAAAAAATAATAGTATACGTAATATTTATATTAAGGCTAATAGAATTACTTAGCCCAATATCACTTCAATTAAGCCGAATAGAATGAGTAATATGAATTATGATTGCCCAAAATAAACAATTTACATGAAAACATGTTCTTTTTTAAATTAGGGTTATACATCGTTTCAAAATCATATTAAATTGATGTGAGATTGAATTGAAATCAACAACTATGACAAAAAAGATGCCGGTTAAACACACATAAAAAGGTTAAAGACGATGCAATCTTGATGGATGTTTAATATAAAAGCAAAGAAAGATGTTACCTGTGGAAGCAATGAATGGCAGAGAAGGAGTAATACGATTTATACGGGAGATCATGGAAGTTTAGTTGAATACATGACGGGTTGTGGGAGACAATCCCGCCATTTTGTTGATAGGGATAAAAATGGAATTGAAATATTAACCTGATCTTAATCTCTTTCTTTCTCTTTAAATCTTTCCAAATTGGAAAGAAAGAAATATATACTAAAAACCCCTCCCCTCATCTCCCCGTCTCTTCCTTTCTCTCTTTCAAAAGAACTCTGGAACTCAAAACTTGTTCAAACCCTTCCAAATCATTTCTTTTCTCTCAATAAATGAAACTCGGGAACAGAGCGTAACTAATCTAATGCGCTCGTGGGCTCTTACAAATAAACCATAATTTGACAATATATTCTAATACTTCCTCGTAGTCGGAGTGGAAGGAAACCAAAAGCTTATACTGGAAACCAAAAAAAACATAATACAATTGTCACACACGGATTCATGGGCCTAGGCATGTGACCAATAGTGAGTATCTGTTTTGTAAATATATCAGAGTTGCAGATTTGTTTTTAGCAAAAGACTTTGTTTATGATAAAATATTTATCTATTATGAAATTTATCGGATATTAGATATCCGAGTATTTGATATAGAAAAATGTTTCATCGAATTATAAATATGTTAGTGATTTAAAACTAAGTCATCTTCTTGTATCGAGCATCTAACTTCATAAGTAACTCTACTTCCTTGCTACTGCTGCTTAACTTATTTTCTTAAAATGTGGGGAAAATACGTTAGCTATATGCTGGTGAACACGTTGACACAAAATATTTTATATACTTAATTATCCCCTCGGTATCTTATGAACCGGCCCATCGTGGGTTAGGAAATAACTAACTTCTTAATAACTATTATAAACTCAAGCTCAAATCGAAACCGCTCAACAAAAACTGCAGCGTTCGAGTACTTAGCAACTACAATATACACAAGATTATCCTCACTCGAACATTACTTAGTTCCAGCCCATGTGGTGGAGGCATAATCAGGTGTGGTGCGGTGTGCCCATCGTCTACCCACATATGAAAGGATCCAGACAAACGTATACGATAGCTTGAGGGCCAACGACTACCTTTGCTTATAACGTTTTAGGGATACATAATCCCATGTAAACATTTGTAAGACAATCGCTAAAAGAGTTATAAAAGTTTGACGTACTCACCTTTGTTATGATCGTGTGTCTCACTGATTTATGTTTGATCGTTACCTCGGATCTATAGTATGAAAATAACCTTTTATCTATAACTAGATCAACGATCTAGCTTTAGACATTTATTGTATTTGCATAACCTTTACCTTGATGATTATTTCTTTATAAAATATTTGGACATTTATTCCTTCTTTGTTTATCATTCATATGCTACGTTCATTCTTCATGAAGAAACGTATATATGAGGTTTCTTCTTCGCTAAGAAACATTATAAAGATTTTAAACATATAATTTAAAGCTTGTGAAAACTATATTTAACTTCTTAACTGATCAACGTATAGGATATATCTCCGACTAGGGTCTAAGTCAAATATAATAAAATAATCGGGCATAACTTCTACCTTACACGGGTACTTGGAGTTAAATACCTAAGCATGAACGAGCAGAACTTATACTCTATGTGAAGTGTCGGAGTAGAAAACGCTGGAACATCGAAGTGGTGTCGGGATGACACGGACTTCGAGTGGGAAAATTCGTCAGATGTCATAAGGGTTTGGGGCACGAAAATCGAGTAAAGTGTGTGGAGGATTTGAGTTGGAATGCTTGAAAACACCCCTTCTTCCTAACACTCTGTTATTACTTCTACGTGCATGTATGTCATATGTATCTAAACCAATTGTGTTATATAAATAGGTTACATAAATAGAATAGTGAATGTCGACTTAAATAAATAAATGTCAAGTACTTTGACAGGTGGAGTTTAGACTAAATATCATAATTCAAAGTCATTAGATATTTAGTAACCCCTGATTGAATACTCATATTACTATTTTTTTTCTCTTGTATATATATCTCGAAATATATGTTAATATTAGTAGTAATATGTTATGTGAATATGAATATTTAATTTATTATCAAACGAGATGGTTTGACAATAATGTTTTATGAATATTAATCTATATAATTTCATAACTTATATCCGTATGATTTCAATCCAATTTTGTTTGAAAATTCTTAAACATTTGTTTTATTAACTAAATACCCGTTTAATTTTCCATAGTATAAATGCTCGTATCTCTGGTTAGATGTTCGGACGATAATATTTTAAATATAAGGTTTATTTTGTTTATTTCTAGAAACAAACACTTTCACCTCTTAATTTTCCCTTTTAATTTAAAAGTTGATAGTTTTTGCATCGAATTTTTGACAGGTGTTACAACAATAATAAGGTAAACGTGCTTTGATCGACTCAATAATCCAAACTTTCACCACCAAGTCCATATTATGCTTGATGTTGCCATTTATATTTTATTTGAATATGCTATCCATAGTTTTCTTGATGTGCTTGTTGGGATTACGTGGTTGTAGGTCATTAGTTCATGGTTCCTGGAATGATAAACATGATCGGCTAGAGGTAATGTAAGGTTCAAGACGGATCTTTCAGTTATGATATCAATAATCTAGGTCTTTGTGCGGAATTCCAACACTAGATGATTCAAGAACACAAATAAACACAAACACGTAGAACACAAGAATGGCTTCAAAAAACACGTATTATTATACGTCGGGTGCTTAAGCACTATCAATACACAACTCGTCTAGAATAACCCTTAGATGGCCAAAACGCAACTCAATGAACAACCTAGAACCCTATACAATGCATTCTATATATAGGGTGCTTAACCTACTAGCCCAACATAGCCCAAAGCCCACCGATATCCAAAGGGATCTCGGTTTACATACACAGCCCAAAGCAAAACAAACAAATTAAGTACAAACCAAATAACTAGGCCTAACAATCTCCCCTTGGTTTGTCGCTTGGTCTTCAGTCATGCTCCATATAATCAATGTCAGCGTCTTTCAAAGCACCTGCCCAAAACT
This sequence comes from Bidens hawaiensis, assembly GCF_021521415.1. NCBI lineage: Eukaryota > Viridiplantae > Streptophyta > Magnoliopsida > Asterales > Asteraceae > Bidens > Bidens hawaiensis. Next base: position 153,872 of record NW_027496419.1, on the reverse strand, counting down.
TGCACCAGATAATAGAGGCTACCATACTTGTAAATTCTTTTGCAGCCATTTCGAAGATCGGATCAGCGATTATCTGAAATGTACTGAGGGTCTTGATGTCTTTCTCTCCATGCTTTAGTAAATCTCTTGGATCAACAAATCTATATTGCCATTTTTCCTTCTGAAAACGTACAACAACGATGGCGGTCTCACTGTCATACATCTAGAATCTCATGTTATCCAGAGGACGTTCTAGAATAGCTTTAGGTACAGGAATATGAGTAGCCTTCTTTGTAGCAGGCCACATAACACTGACCCTGTCTTTGGATCGTTGACCCCCTTAGCGTTCTTCAAAAAAAATTATGCAGTTGACATGTTCGGAAAGCCTCTATCAACTTGGCCTTTCAAAGTTCCAGAAATCCCTACCACATTTATCATTTGTTGGGTTGTGGAATGGAGAGTTTATCAAATCACTAAGATCCACCTTAGTCCAGGATCCGAAATCTTTCAGCTTCTTATAGTACTCAGTGGTCCCGAACCTCCTTTTGAACCACCACATATTCTTCTCAACATTAAAACCCCATGATACAATTCCAGATCGATCCCCATATTTATCTGAGAAACTCTTTGGAAAGGTAACAACGAACCTGTCTGGGTGATCAGATGATTCAACATTCTGATTGGAGTTTTTTATCACCAGCAGTTTCTTCTGAACTCTATCTGACTTCTCTTTGGTAATTGGAGGTGCAGACATATACTGTTTCAGCGTTTCAGATTCATCTATGTTTTTAACAGGACGAACAGTAGAGCTACCACCTTGATCAACGTTGGGCATATTTGAAATTACATCAGTACTGCTCTTGAATTCACCTCCAAACTTTTGAGCGAGATTTTGTTGGAGATCTAGATAAATAACAGTGAGTTCACCCATGTTAGACTGAAGCACTTTGGTCTTGGAATATTTATCGGAGTTACCAGCTTCTAGCTCTTGGATGCGTACATCTTTGACAACAGAGTCTTGTTCAAGTTCAGCGACTCGACGTTGAAGAGCTTTTACATCAACAAGAGCATCTTCAAGCACAATTCCCTTGCCTTTGTTCTGTAGAAATTTTTCTTGCATGGCAAGAATCTGAGCAACCTTATCAGAAACACCAGAACTTGACTGACCTAGATTGACTGGACCAGATGGGCCGGAGGGAGCATCAGTATGTTGAAAATCAGCCTCAAACTCGAACTCGCGAGCAATGTCGTCAAAAATCTGATCTTGAGTTTGAGGCTCATCAGTGAATGGGCTAGGATCAACATGAGTCTCAGGATCAATCGACTTAGGTTGATGTGGTTCTTGCTATGGGCTTGTTGTTATTGAAGGTGTGGTTGTTTCATGTTCAGTGACCAGCACGCCAGGTCTCGGATCTTTCTTCCTTCGTTTACGTTAAATGAGATCGGTGGCTGGTTCCTCGGGAGGATATCATCATTTTCTTCATTTACAGCAGCTGATTGAGGAAGCTTCAATGCAGTTGACTGTAGTAATTCTTTAAAAAACTCAAAATCCGCTAGTTGCTCAGCAGTCGGAGCATTAACGGTGTCTCGGTGTTCTGGATGTTCGTCTTCATCATCAGAGATCTCAAATGTAGCAACATGCCATTGAGCTGGCGCTGCATGTTTTTCAGCCACTTGAGCAATAGCAGGAGCAGCTTTTGTTTCGGCAAACCGGCCAAATTTAACCAGAGCATGAAGACCCTGATAGACGATATTTGATCCTTTCCTTGACTGCTTCATCAACCCAAATGTGTTGGGTCCCATCGACTTCATATCTAATGTTTCAACAGATTTGACAAGGTTAGTGTAATGAGAGTCAAAAATTATCTGTAAAAATCGAGGATACATAAGAAACATCTCCTTCTTTTTCCCTTTCAAAATGCTCATCATCTCATCAAAGGCGAACTTGGAATAGTTGAAATTCCAATCCATGATCAGAGCAACAATATCCGACATCTGCGTGTGGCTTATTTTGTCATAACCTCCCTTTCTTCCCGACACACATGTGAAAAACGTGTGTATCAAGAATCTCCAGTACGGGTGAAACAGTTTCTTGATTGCTGGAGGATAAGTGCCCTCATATCCCATTCGTGTGAGAACCTCGGAGACCTCAGCAGCTGAATATTCCGTTGGGTAATTAGGTTGATCACCAAACAAGAGCACCTCTCATATGATGGCCCCTGTGATGAAGACCGGCTTCTTTTGTACTTTGGAGTCCATCGACACAACTCCACCCGGTCCTCTCTGGTTGATCGAGGCGTTGTTCCAAAAGTCAGTGATCATCTTCCTTCATATGACAGGGTTTTCTCATAATGCGTGAGAAATTCGGCAAGTGTTGAGACCGACAATCATAGATTTGAACTCCTTGTGAGCCAAAGGTGGATCAAATAAGTGTCCAGCAATATTGTGTGTATCCACAAACTTTAATGGAGTCTGATCAGCCATTACTGCACCAAACGAATCAAGTTAGTAAAGACAAAATTTGGCTATACTTATATTTCAAAGCAAGTTAGGCAAAATTTAAAAACACGAGGGGCCAATGATGACAAGAACACATTAGGTGGACTATAAGGGAAAATAATAATAATATTATAGTTGATCTCGGTCCACACTGATTTTTCTGTCCACATGAGATATCGGTCAAACTTGAGTTTTCGGTAAAAGGTAAGAATTCTCTGTCAAGATTAACCGAGAACATGGGTTCTCGGTCAAATCCAGAGTTTTTGGTCAACGAAAGTCAACCGAGAACATGAGTTCTCGGTCAAAGCTGGGAGATCTCGGTCAACGAAAGTCAACCGAGAACCTTTTAATTATTTGACAGCTGGATACAGAAAACCCTTTGGGTTTCTTCTTGGAAAATGTGTCGTCTTCTCCAAGGCACCGAGATATCCATTAATCCTGCAATAACACCTTTAAAAAACCCTGATTTATAATCCCAATACTCTCTTATCAAACCATCAAACACTGAGCCTAACAACCCATGACTCCTCGTTCATCTATGATATTCGACTATTTATCTAACAATCCTTGAGAACCCGATTTTCACAAAAGAACAACTAGCTTGAACCTTGGTTCGTTTACTAGTGAATCAACAAACATTAACACCAACAATAGGTTAATGTGATTAGCTAATGTAGGAGACAGTTATCGGCTGAATGCTTTGAGAGAAAAGAAAAGTTAAAAAATTTGAAGGTAATGAGAATGATAATAGAGGTTGGGGTTACTTATACCCGAACAAATATGGGCCGAGAACCCTTAAACAAGCCGAAAATCGAACCAGTCCATGTGATCAGCCCGAAATTACTTAATCATCCCAAGATCATTTGATCATCCCAAAATCATGTTAATACATAACAGACATCCAACCCAAAACAATTTAAAAACACATTGAAAATGACTCAGTTTAAATCACACGTTTCGAGGAGAGTGGTTTCGAGATAATACAAATAAGACACACAAAAAAAACATAAATAATAATAAAAATAACACAAAAATAATCCCCTTTTGAATTTTGCAGATTGGGGATCAAATTTCAGTTTTTTGTAAAAACACTGCCTTTTATGAAAAAATCCAAACATGAAATCATATTGTTTAAGAGGTTGACACTAGGATTCATGTTCATCGTTATTATGACATAAAGAAACAGGTTGATATCTGGTATAACGTACTTAGCATGATTTTCATTGCATCAGTGCTATGGATTAGGTTCAATTAGGCATAAATCTTAGATGGACATCACTCATGGACCTGTGATGCCTCCTGTCTTTTCTCGAACCGTATTTGGCTTTCCCCAGATCACCCCAATTTGACTTCAACCCCCTAGTGCTTGATCAAAAGTTTAGGAGCAAAGAAGCTTTGAGCTTTAAGCTTATTGATGAACAACATCAAAGATTATATACGAACTTAACTGAATACAAAATTTTTTTTTTATTTTTTTAATAATAACAGCAAAGCACTTGTAAGTCCCGAAACTGGATCACTACAGTAAGACAACACAATATTTTTGGTGATCAAGACACTAATGGGCTCGTGTATGACTGGGTAATTGCTTTTCTGCCTATCATTCGGAGAGATGTATGTGGAGACATGCACCTGTCTTCAGAATGACTCTCCACAGTAAGTTCAGCATAATTAGTTTATATCACTTCTACATTTACGCATCATAGAAAGCTACCATACAAATCAATGACTGTTCTATAGCCTTTTAAGCTTAATAACTTCACCCGTTATGCACACAGAAACAATTTATCTATCATTCTCCAAAGGTTGGATCAATTTTCATTTGTAAATTTTAAGCTTCTTAAAGCTGTTAACTGAATAATAATATCATTTCCCAGAGAGTTACAGAAGACACAGATGTTAAGAACTCAATCACCCCGATCACTCTTCGGTTTTCAGGTAAATGGCTATCCCGTATGACCACTGGTGGTTAACAGGACCAAAACACATATGAAAATACGTGTCCCTCCAATTTGGAATTACCAACATAATTTTAAGTGAAAAAATTCAAAACACAAAAAACATATCACAATCGCCCCGGATGCTTTCATTCTTTAGATGAACGGATATTCTGTGAATCTACAAGTAGATCACCGGATCAAACATATACAAGTATATGTTCTTCAAACTTGAGCAGCCGACATAACTTTAAGCGAGAGTGAATTTTGAAATACATAGACAAAACATGATTTTTTTTATAAAAAAAGAAAGCACACACACTCTTTTTGAAATTTTTTAATTCCCCCCCCCCCTAAATTTGTGCAAATTAATAAAATATGTACAAATTTATTCTCAAAAAGTCTCAATCCTCGAAACGGAGCGTTTTAAGAAAACTCACAAGCACATTAAATTTGGCTGTTCCGACCGGTTTCGTAAATAAGTCCGCCACATTATTATCAATGTGGACTTGTTCAAGATGAATTAATTTTCGGTCAAAACAGTCACGAATAAAATGAATTTTAATATCAATGTGCTTGGTTTTAGAATGTTGATCTTGATTTTTAACAATTGCAATAGCCGCATCATTATCACAGAAGATAGGGGTATCAAGAAATTCCAAATCGTAATCCAGCAGTTGGCTTTGTATCCAGATAACCTGAGAGCAGCTAGCGATGCAGCAACATATTCCGCCTCTACTGTCGAAGTGGACACTTTTTTTTGTTTCTTACATTGCCATGAAACGAGACGATCACCTAAGAATTGGCATCCGGCAGATGTGGATTTCCTGTCAATGTCATCTCCACCATAATTGCTATCAGCAAAAGCATAAAGATAAAATTTTGAATGTTTGGGATACCAAAAACCTAACTTCGGTTGTCCCTTCAGATATCGAAAAATACGTTTAACAGCAATTAAAAGAGAAAGTTTAGGATTAGCCTGGAAACGAGCACATTGACAGACTGCAAACATGATATGAAGGCGATTGGCAGTGAGATACATCAGAGACCCGATCATCGATCGATAGTACGTTTGATCTACGAGACTCCCTTCCGGATCAGATGATAGTAGAGGCCTTTCCGCCATGGGAGTGTTTGCACTCTTGGAATCTTGACATTCAAACTTTGAGAGCATATCCTCGACATACTTCCCTTGATGCAGTAAAATTCCCGTCGAGCTTTGGCGAACCTGCAACCCCAGAAATGTTGTCATCTCACCAATGAGCTCATCTCAAATATTTTCTTCATTACTTCTTCAAATTCTGCACACAACTCAACATTTGTGGATCCAAAGATAATATCACCCACATAGATCTGGACGAGAATCAAATCTTTTTCGACAGTTTTACGGAAAAAGGTTTGATCAATGGTCCTTCGTTTATGACCATGATCTAGAAGATGTGCGGTCAATGTAGCATACCACGCCCGAGGAGCCTGATGTAACCCATATAATGCCTTGTCTAACTTGTAGACGTGATTTGGCTTCTTGGAATCAACGTAACCTGGTGGCTAATCCACATAGATCTCTTCTTTGACTTCACCGTACAGAAAAGCAGTCTTAACATCCATTTGATACATTTTGAACCCCAAGAATGACGCGTATGCCAGAAAGATTCTGATGGCCTCAAGTCTAGCCACTAGAGCATAGACTTCAGTGTAGTATAATCCCTCTACTTGAAGAAAACCACGAACTACCAACCTTGCCTTGTATTGAACAATGATCCCTGTGTCATCTTGCTTGTTGCGGAAGACCCATCTCATATCAAGTGCTTTCTTTCCTTCTGGTAACTCAACCAATCTCTAAACCTTCAACTTTTCAAATTGATTCAATTCTTCATGCATAGCATCTACCCAACTTGGTTCCTGAAGAGCCATTTCCACGATCTTTGGCTCAATTTAAGAGATGAACAGGAAAACAAACAGCCGTTTATGTGTCCTATTTGACTTCTGGTGGATACACCCGTTTCAAGAGGACCTATGACATTCTCAATTGGATGATTTTTCTGAATTCTTGAAGGAATCAAATGATCGGAAACATTCTCGGTAGAGTGCAAGTTTGTCATATTTTCATCAATATCAGCAAGGGTTCTTCCATCAAGAGTTAGTTGTACTATGAGAGTACGTGGTGCTGGCGACATACTCATTTGTAATGGCATCGGGAAATAGTGTAGTCCCGAAAATCTGACGAATAGGACTCTCCCCCTCAACTGTTGAAATACTTTCTGATGGAGTTGGTGAAGATGATGAAGTTGTGATAGGGTCTGGTTGGCCTACAGGCATAGATGTAGTGACATCGATTGGTCTTGTCAGATCATCATCCAGAACAGGAGATATATGAGACACGACATTTTGATCTTCTTTCACAGTGTCTACGGAAGATTCACCTGAGATGTTTGAGTTGGTGATTGGAAGCACATTGAACGGATTAAACAGTTCATCGTAGTCGAATAACCAGTCAGGACCGACACGAGAATCGGTTTCATTTTATTCCAACCAACGAACCTCGTATGATTCCAGAATCTTCTTGGTTGACTTGTTGTAGACCCTATACGCGGTATGACCCAGATAGCCAACAAAGTAACATTCATTAGCATTGGCCCCGAATTTCGAAGTAGATTCGAGATTCAGTAGAGTGCATGGACAACCAAATGCTCTGAAGTGTGCAACAGTAGGCTTCTGACCACAGACAATCTCATATGGGGTTTTCATTTGTGATTTGTTGATTATCACCCGATTCTGAACATAACATGCCGTGTTGACGGCTTCTACTCAGAAGAACAGTGGCAGCTTAGAATCACATAACATCGTCCTTGCCGCTTTAATAAGAGTTCTGTTTCTTCTTTCAGCCACACCATTTTTTTGTGGGGTCCGTGCTGAACTGTATTGATGGAGCACCCCCTTCTCTTAACAAAAATGATTCAATGATGCATTCTTGAACTCCGTACCAATATCACAATGTATTCCCTTCAGCTTCAAGTTCAGTTGGTTCTCCATAAGCACAACAAACTTCTTGATCAAATATGCAGTTTCACTCTTATTTGACAAGAAAAACACCCAAGTAAAACGTGAGTAATCATCAGTAATAACAAGACAATAAGAGCTACGAGAAAGACTCAAGACATGAACCGGTCCAAAAAGATCCATATGTAACAATTGAAAAACTGATGAAATGGTATTAATTAATTTTGGCTTATGAGTTTTTCGATGATGTTTACCCAAGGCACAAGCCACACATATTACAATACTCACAAAATCTTTAATAGGTAGACCACGTACCAAATCATTTTAGCAAGACGATTCAAATTTTTAGTATTAGCATGACCAAGGCGACAATGCCAAAGCAAGGCATTATGTTCTGACACTTTTAAAAACAAGGAAGTTATTTCATTAGGACCATTTTTATTCATGTCAATCACATAAGCATTATCTTTTCGTTGTGATCGAACAAGAATCCAGTCTTCTGGTATAATTATACCAGGTTTTAAAATCAAGCACTCCTTCTTAGTGAAGTGAGTTGAGAAATCTTTATCACAGATTTGAGACACACTCAACAAACTGTGCTTCAATTTTGGAACAAAATTAACATTTTCGAATTTTAGAACACCGTTACTTACAGTACCCTTTAGAGTAATCTTCCCCTTTTCTCCTCCCGCAAAGGACACATAACCACCATTGAATGTTTGAATGTCATGAAGTTGAGAAATGTCTCCCGTCATGTGTCTGGAACAGCCACTATCAACATACCAAGGTCTGATGATATTCCTCAATAGATGTCCCTGAACAAAGCGCCACTTTGGTACCCAGTCCATAGTTACACTGGGTGACCTTGACTCATCCAAAGTTTTCATGGGTTGCCATGACATATCCTTTTGATCATCAAATGTTTGGTTTGCAGACTTTTCACCGGAGACTTAGGCAACTATTTATGTCTACCATTGTAGGATTTGGCATTATAAGTACGAATGGTTTGCTTCATATCCGGTGTTTTTGGGCTAGAAGGACACGATTTTGTCTTCTCTACCCATTTCGATTTAGAATGTGTGTATGTCTTTGAAACCGAAGCACACTTTCTAACCCTATTGCGAAACATGTCAGGCTTGGTCTGATGAGGACTAAACCTACCAGACTTGTTTCGGTTCCAATCATCGTTAGAGGTATTAGCCTGATTATGCATGAATCTTTGCTTGTACGAATTATGAGGCATATAAGGCATATTCCTCTGATAGAATCCATAATAAGGAACATATGGACGATGTGGACAGTTTCTAGCAATATGACTAGGAGTGCCATAATTAAAACATGTTTGACGTTTTTTGTAGAAATCATTTTGGGCAGCTCCTCATCTGGACTGGTTGTCTGGACCAGTTTGCTTCAAATTGCGAGGATCATTTTTCACATTTTTGAACTTATCACATTGTTTGTCATTAGAGCATCCCTCTTTAACAAATTTAGGTGGTAAGTATTTGTTGGAATTTTTTGAATTTTTAATATTATTTGATACCAAATTATCAGAATTCAAAGTTTTAACAGAATCAACCACACTAGAATCCTTGCTCTTTAAAATATAACCCACACAAACAGTTGGAATAACTAAATTCAAACAGGTAGTTTTAAAGGAACATCAGAAACATCGTCATTATTATATTCAAAACAAGGGTCGTCGTACTCATCAGTCCATTCCTTCACAATTACTTTTTTTGCACATAAAGCAAAAACGTTAGAATCATTCACTCCTGAAGTGGACGCACTAGCATTCACAGAACTGGTTCCACCACATTTATCTTGTTTGCCGTACTTCATGCCTTTTATCTTTTCTTCCTGTTCTTTGGTAACAGGAGTACTGACATAATTTTGATTATAGGGTGGGGGAACTTGACTATATCATATGCATTCACCTTCATTTTCTTTCCAGCATAATTGATTTTCAATCATCGAGTTAACTACTTCACTGGAAGCATCGAATTTTTTAAAATCAAGTTCAGGCCTTTCAAACTTACTAGTTAGAATTGAAATTTCTAACTTGGAGGCTTCCATTTTAGTAGTTAGTTCAGCGATTTCTTGTTTGCCATCTAGGTAATGACAACATTTTAAACTAAATTCAGACTTAAGCCTTGAGAAATCCTTTTGATTTACTTCTATCTTATCAATAAAGCCTTTTTCATTTTTCTTAAGTTTGAAATTTTCAGATTTTATCTTTCCATGTCTCAAATTAAGTTATCATTATGGAGCTTATATAACTCTATCTTATCAACACAATATAGATAACAAGGTTGAAAACTTACCTCAGATGAGTCAGGAGAGGTGAAAGCCATATATGCGAATTGAAGTTCCTTGACTTGCTCCTCAGTAGCATTCTCCTCTTCAGTGTCTTCAACATTTGCAAAGTTTGCAGTCTCATTTCCAATGTTGAGAGCAGCCATCTGATCCTCCCAAGAGAATTGTTGAGCAACCAATACCCTTTCACCATTTCCCGAACTACCCCCAACCTCACCTCTAGCATTACCCACTGGAACCAGCGCCCTTTCAGTGTTTCCTTCCTTTGCTGGGTTAGTACACTCACGAGCAAAATGACCCAGCTTGTGACAGTTGTCACATCTAAGAGTGTCCTTGTTAAAACCCACCTTTTGAGTATTTGGCATATTCCAGTTGTTTTTGCCTGTTCTCTTAGTGAATTTCTTAGCACGAAATACCGCCATGGCGATTTGCCAAGAGATATCCATTTCTTCAACATCATCAGGATGGATCTGATCGAGCTCAGCAGCAACTACAGGTTTGACCAAGTCTCCAGCTAGAAATGCATTATAGCAGTTCATGAATCCCGCCATTAGAGCTATATTCTCCTAAGTCTCTTTCAGAATAGGGGGGTCTGACTGGAGTTCTGACCATGAGCAGCGCCAGAAGATGACGATTGAGCAGACTTTTTGAAGAAAACTGGAGCAGGTTGAGGAGGAATGGAGGATGATTGGCCTTGAGTAGGTTTGAACATCTGAAAGTTTCCTTGGGGTGGAAGTTGCTGAGTAGCCTTAAACATGGAGAAACTGTCTTAAGAGATACAAGCATTATTGGAAGCAACATTGTACCCAGCTGCACTATAGGAGTTCGCATGATTTATTGCACGTTGCTTGTTATCCATATCACATGCCTTGATAGTAGCCATCATCTCAGATATAGACATTCTATTGAGATCTTTAGTCTTCTTGATGACAGCAACATTCATATCCCAACTCTTTGGCAATGAGTTTACCAGCTTGTTGTTGATCTCAGAGGTAGCTAGATAAATACTTGTTGATCTCATTTCAGTCACTAGTGCTATGAACCTTTGGAGTTGAGTTTCCAACGTTTCCCCCAAAACATGATTAAACATGTTGAACTTTTGTCGTAGCAAGTCTTGGAGACTCCTTTTCATGTCTTCGTTCCCCTCATACACCTCAATCAACGACTTCCATAACTCTTTAGCAGATTGCAGTTCTCTAAAGCGTAGGGAATCTCAGGTGAGAGTGACATGGTAAGAGTTGAAAAATCCTTTTCATCTTCCTCAACTTTAGCAAATCGTCATCATCATACATGGAAACGGGCTTAACAAAGATCTCAGTTGAGTTATCACGTTGATAGGTAATTCTTTGAGGCCCCCTAACAATGTTTCTCTAAACTTTGGGATCTTTCATCTTAACGTATTTCTCAAAACGAAATTTCCATCCACTAGACCCCTCATGGGACAAGAGACGGGGTATGAACGAGAACCAGTAAATTTGACTGAAAAAACCCCTTTTTAACCGAAAACAAACAATCTGGGCAGAAAACACTGAATATTGTTGGTTAACAGCAGAGAACAACCGATTTCAGCCGAGATCTGAAATAAATGATTGATATTTGTAATTAACTGAATCTCGTAAATCAAGGGATTGAAATTTTGTTTCCAAGTTAACCAAATCTCTACCAAAAATACTGTCTTCTTCTTCTTCGATCAGGAACCCGCCGGAATACTATAATGGTCACCAATCCTTTATCTCTTGAATCCTTGATATCACAATAACGAGCCTGAAAAGGTCTAAGGATCTGATACCAATTGTAAGGTCCAAGACGAATCTTTCAATTATGATATCAACAATCTAGGTGTTGGTGCGGAATTCCAACACTAGATGATTCAAGAACACAAATAAACACAAACACATAGAACACAAGAATGGCTTCAAAACACACCGAGAACAACCGATTTCAGCCGAGATCTGAAATAAATGATTTATATTTGTAACTAACTGAATCCCGTAAATCAAGCGATTTAAATTTTGTTTCCAAGTTAACCAAATCTCTACCAAAAAATACTGTCTTCTTCTAATCCGATCAGGAACCCGCCGAAAACTATAATGGCCACCAATCCTTTATCTCTTGAATCTTTGATATCACAATAACGAGCCTGAAAAGGTCTATGGATCTGATACCAATTGTAAGATCCAAGACGGATCTTTCAATTATGATATCAACAATCTAGGTGTTGGTGCGGAATTCCAACACTAGATGATTCAAGAACACAAATAAACACAAACACGTAGAACACAAGAATGGCTTCAAAACACACCGAGAACAACCGATTTCAGCCGAGATATGAAATAAATGATTGATATTTGTAACTAACGGAATCGCGTAAATCAAGGGATTTAAATTTTGTTTCCAAGTTAACCAAATCTCTACCAAAAATACTGTCTTCTTCTTATCCGATCAGGAACCCGCCGAAAACTATAATGGCCACCAATCCTTTATCTCTTGAATCCTTGATATCACAATAACGAGCCTGAAAAGGTCTAAGGATCTGATACCAATTGTAAGGTCCAAGACGGATCTTTCAATTATGATATCAATAATCTAGGTGTTGGCGCGGAATTCCAACACTAGATGATTCAAGAACACAAATAAACACAAACACGTAGAACACAAGAATGTCTTCAAAACACACCGAGAACAACCGATTTCTGCCGAGATCTGAAATAAATGATTGATATTTGTAACTAACTGAATCCCGTAAATCAAGGGATTTAAATTTTGTTTCCAAGTTAACCAAATCTCTACCAAAAATACTGTCTTCTTCTAATCCGATCAGGAACCCGCCTAAAAACTATAATGGCCACCAATCCTTTATCTCTTGAATCCTTGATATCACAATAACGAGCCTGAAAAGGTCTAAGGATCTGATACCAATTGTAAGGTCCAAGACAGATCTTTCAATTAAAATATCAACAATCTAGGTGTTGGTGCGGAATTTTAACACTAGAGGATTCAAGAACACAAATAAACACAAACACATAGAACACAAGAATGGCTTCAAAACACACGTATTATTATACGTCAGGTGCTTAAGCACTATCAATACACAACTCGTCTAGAATAACCCTTAGACGGCCAAAACGCAACTCAATGAACAACCTAGAACCCTATACAATGCATTCTATATATAGGGTGCTCAACCTACTAGCCCAACATAGCCCAAAGCTCACCGAGATCCAGGGATCTCGGTTTACATACACAGCCCAAAACAAAACAAACAAACTAAGTACAAACCAAATAACTTGGCCCAACAGGTAAGTTGGTAACTAGTGACCGTAGTTGTGTGTAGGTTTGTCGAGGCCTAGCACGCGGTGGGCTTTTAGATCTATATATAAGAAAAGGAACAATAAGAAAGAAAGGCGGAGACCGTGGTTAGCGCCGGTCTCCTGGATCCGTATATCAAGAGATGAGATCCATAGATCTTAAAAAAAATACACTAATCTAAACAATGGTAGTTTGAGATCGATGGCCATGGATCATGATCCTTGGTGCGGTTAAACACCAAAAATAATAAAAGAAAAGGAAAAAACGGTTGGTAGAAAATCATACGCTTTTCACTAGAAAACAATTAATAAAAATATAAAAAAAGAATTGCTAAGTCCAAAAGTTTGTCAAACCTCCACAATCATCTTGATTTTGCCAAAAATTAATATTTGATATTCTTTAAAGTAAGTATCCCTAATGCTAAGGGGTATACACCTTTAACACCATTTTCCTCATTCGTTATGTCTTCGACACATCAACATCCCTCCCATCATTCAGTCTCATCCTTAAACCAAGGGTATACAAAATTCTTTATTTTTAGTTTTTTTTCTTAATACAACTTATATAATATTGAAACATTAATAATTAAATTTAAACTTAAAGCATTGAAAATAAAATTATAAAATAAACTAAAACTAAAAAAAATACCTAGTCTTAATTGTCGGGAAGAGCCGGAAGAGACCATATATGTTCGACCAAGTCTGAACGTAACGCCTCATGTGTATCTTCATTTTCCAAAGCCAATCGATTATATTCTCTTTATGTTTCGTCAATTTGTTGATATTGGACGTTATCTTCATCATCGTTATACTCGCAAATCGCATGTCCCTCGTCTTCAACAATCATGTTATGCAAAATACATATTGATATCATTCGTCTAATTTTTTTGGCGTCCATGCTCGTGTTGGGTTGGTCACTATATGCCGACTCTTGCACTACCTTAACTTTCTTCCATGTTTCATCCTATGGGCACATGAAGGATTTCACAAATATGAACCACGACGGATATATCTTGTCAACAAGATAATACCCATGTTTGTATTCGATTCCTGAAACATGAAAACTTGTCTCCGACATCGTACACTATAGTATATTATTGTAAAACCTCGACTGGTGGAGGACCGCTAAATCATTGTTTGTACTGGCAACATCAAAGAAGGCATGCCAAATCCATAAATCTTATGATGCAGCTGCTTGCAAGGATATAGTCGGGTGTTCATGATCACCTCGCATGTATTGACCGCGCCAAACATTTGGGCAGTTTGCCCACTCCTAGTGCATACAATCAATACTACAAGCATCCCGGGAAATCCATGTTTTGTTTTATAGCATTATATAATTTTTGAATGTCACTCCAAATAGGGCTACGTAAATATTTTTTGCTATATAACTTAATAATATTTTTGGTAACCATATAAACACTATCGTGTACCGTTCTTTCGGACATTTGAAGATACTTGTCCAAGCATCATGAATCGCGTCGTATGCCGGATCGCTGCAGTGCACTTTTGTAGTGGAGTAAAACCACGTCTCCCTCTCACATCCGAACGTAACTCAAACCATGGATCCATTCGTACTATATCATCAAATTTTCTTTAAAATAGATGTTTACTCATTCGGGCGCATAAAATCTTTGCATGTATAAGTTGCGTTTTCGGCAAAGTAGTCGGCTACCAAACGGTCGTGTGCATCTTTACGATCTCTATTCAACCGAATTTTTTTGTGAGAGGAGGCGATGTTTGGTTGTCGCCAAATAAAACATGTTCGATCGTAAACTCCATTGCATGTTATATAAAATATGTGTCGTCGGACGAAGAAGAATCATTCATTTTGAATTTTTTTTTGGTTGAAGTTATATTATTTTGGTTAAAATATGTAGAAATGGTTTGAGAAGTATGAATACATGTTTCATGCTTTCTATATATATACAGGACTGGATGAATCCAAACACATTATATCTATTGTGATGTGGGAGCATCCGGACATCCGGTTAATCAAGTCGGACTAGCTCAAATGTTTATTTTTATTTATAAATAGGATTGTTAGAACTTTTATTTAGTTAGTTTTTGATTGAATTTGAATCATAAGAACTTTGTTCTTGAAATCTATGGTTCATTTTATCGGTTTTTTATTAATTAAAGTGTCATTAGCGATTTTAAATACTTCTGAAACTACATCATGTTGTCTCCAACTTTGTTCACAAACAGATAACACATTTTCACACTAAATGGATATAACACTACACACACAATTTTTTTTATTTTCTTAATCTTATTTGTTCTGTTATATATTAAACAATTGCACCACAAACGAAAAAGAAAATTGTAACATCCTACTTTCGGTTACAATAATAAAAGAAATTATGTTTATTCATTATTGTGTTGTGTATCGGTTTAGATAATAAACTGTAAGAGGGTGGGCTTGGTGTAAGGCCCCGTTCCCGGTGCCTCACTTTAACGTCGGATTTACTCATAAACACAGTTCTACAAATCAGAGTTTATTAAAACCTTCGCGGAATATAAAACTGTAACCGTTATTACAAAACATTTAATCTTTTCTTTAAAACCATAACATAAATCATCAAATTAAAACGTCATTTCTTCCTTCTTCAAATGCCAGTCATTCGATCCATGCCATGTGCCAACCTCATGCTAGCTCTTTAATCATATTCACCTGCGTGCATACTAAAAGTCAGCTACGCTGAGTGAGTTCTAGTTAATCAGGCGACATACAATACATACACATATCTTAACCTTGTATAAATATCCATAAGAGGATCTCCACATAATATCTATTAACAGAACTATTACTATTACCCCTACTATTTATATTTTCCATAGAAGGACACTCTATATATATATTCTCCATAGAAGGAACATCCTATATACTTCCATAGAAGGAACACTATGCTTTCCATTAAAGGAACATTATGCTTTCCATCAAAGAAACACTAGGCTTTCCATTAAAGGAACACTATGCTTTCCATTAAAGGAACACTATGGTTTCCATCAAAGGAACACGGGGCTTTCCATTAAAGGAACACTATGCTTTCCATTTAAGGAACACTCTGTATATTATCCGTAGAGGGAACTCTATATATAATTTATCATTTAATATCCATATAAGGAGACAATCACTATTCTTGGCAATACATGCAATATCCGAAGATCGTTCACGTATCGACAAGCAATCACCCTTACATTACACACTATATTCATATCTTTATTTACAACCTGACAGTACGTGCAATATCTGAAAATCGTTCACGTACTGACAAACAATTATTCATATCTATCACATATATCATATATAGCATACACTTACCACTTAAGGTAAGTGTATTTACTAATCACATCGAGTATGCACACAGCCCCGAAAACATAACAAGGAAGTGGGGCTAGAAACTCACCTGAACTCGGTTACTTCTTCCGTTAATGGTTAATTCTTCTTTGGTTGTGCACAGCTAACTGTATAATATTTACATGTATCAATTAACTATTACTATCATATCGTATTTATATCTGTATATGACCCACAACGAACGGGGGTCTGGGGGAAGCGCCCCTGGCAGCGGGGTTCTAGGGGCGGCAGCCCCTAGCGGGGTCAAAGGGGCGGAGCCCCTGGCTGAGTTAAGCTGTCTTAACACATTTTCCATTAGGATTTTTAATTATTATCTAACTCGTTAACTCATTTTCTATAACGAATTAAGCCTAATTCGTTGGCTAATTCGTTATCAATTCACTGTCTAATTCGTTACCAAATCCTCCTTCATTCGCTATAACGAATGGCCTAGTTCGTTATCTCAATTATAACAAATTGAGTCTGATTCGCTAACTGATTCGTTACCTTATCTCATCTGATTCGTTACCCAGACACAACTCAATTCGTTATCTAAATTATAACGAATGGTGAGTAACAAATCGCCTGATTCGTTATTTGAATCATAACGAACTGGGTAGCTAATTCATTATCTTGACAGAACGAATGGGCGAGTAACGAACTACCTGATTCGTTATCTTAATTATAACGAATCATCAAGTTCTTATCCAGACTTTAACTCAAGGGTCAAAGTCAAAATCTTCAAGAACAATAACAGTCAACATATCTAAGATCTGCAATTAAACCTTAAGTTCTTAACGAAATATCGTGATTTTGGTATCATTGGAATCGTTTATGCAGCGCCTACAAACCCCAAGGGTCCAATCATCCAAATATATGAGTTTACATGGTGAGATTTATGTGTATATATACGTGTTTTTCATTCTAACGATTAACCTATCAAACTGTAATCAATTTCAGTAAGTTTAGCTTTGTTGGATTCGTTTTTACCATGCTAATACAGATCTATGATTTCTAGACTAAATCCGAACCTAACGAACAAGATCTCGATATAAACGTACCGTAAACGAGTCGAACTACGAACACGAGCTGATCGTTGATGTTGCTTTGGTTCTTCACGATGATCTAGCACCAACGGGTTCGGGTTTCCACCATCAAATCTTGGCTTGGGTTATAGGATGATGTTTGTGTGTGTTTATCAAGGTGTAGGCTATGGTGTGGATTTGGAAAAAAATGGAAAGGATTAGGTTTTAAGGGGTATTTATACACCCTTAAGCCCATGGACCTAAGGCCCATCTTTCCATTTTGGTCAATAATTAATTCCATCTAAAAGCCTACTTATCCTATCATATTTTATTATTCTTATTATTAACCGAACGGAAAAATTGGGATGTTACACTTGGACTCTAGAAGATGGAATAAGAGATGGAATGGGTCTTAGGTCCATGGGCTTAAGGGAGTATAAATACCCCTTAAATCCTAATCCTTTCCATTTTTATCCATCTCTACACAATAGCCTACACCTTCAAAAACACACACGAACACCATCCTATATCCCGAACCAAGATCCGAAGGTGAAAACCCGAGCTTGTTGGTGCTAGAACGTCGTAACGAGACAAACTTACATCAAGACTAGCTCGTGTTCATAAACCGACTCGTTTAAGGTACATTTACAATGGAAGTTTGTTCATTTAGGTTCGGATTCGTTTAGCAATCTTAGATCTAGGTATAGATGGTAAAAATGAATCCAACACAACATACCTCACTGATATTCGTTAATATTTGATGGGTTAATTGATTGATTAATGAACCGTATGTATATATGTGTAAACCGCACCATGTAAAACCTAATATTTGGATGATTAATGGATTGGGGTTTGTAGGCGAGGTGAATCCGAGTTCATTGATACCAAAATCACGTTGTTTCATAGAGATTTGGGGTTAAATCGCAGATCTGATGTTGATTGTTCTTGACGATTTTGACTTTGACCCCTGAGTCAAAAGTCTGGATAGGCACTGTTGATAATTCATCATGATTGGTCATTCATTACGCAGTCATAACGAATGGGACCCATTCGTGTGACTTGATAACGAATGAACCCTTAATTCGTTATCTATTCATTCGTCAGATTAAGATAACGAATCAGGTCATTCGTTATATGCTAATTCGTTATATTAAGATAACGAATTAGGATAATAAACCAGGCCATGTTAAGATAACGAATCAGCTAACGAATCAGATCATGTAAGATAACGAATCAAGGTAACGAATCAGGCTTAAAAAAAGGCCATTCGTTATAATGAACGAGTTAACAATAAAATAATAATTTAAGATTTCTAATGGAAATTTTGTTAAGAATAGTTAATGAAAATAAAATTTTTCCAACTTGATCTGGCAGCTTAACCCCAGCCAGCGGCTCTGCCCCTTGGACCCCGCTAGGGGCTGCCGCCCCTAGAACCCTGCTACCAGGGGCGCTGCCCACGGATCCCCGTTTGTTGAGGGTTATAATTAAACTAGAAACGCGATATGGTTAGTGATAGTTAATTGATACGTGTAATTGTTATACAGTTAGTCGCACACAGCTAAAGAAAGGAATAACCATTAACGGTGAACGTAACCGAGTTCATGTGAGTTTCTAGCCCCATTTCCTTGTTATGTTTTCAGGGCTGTGTGCATACTCAATGTGAATGTTAATACACTTACCTTAAATGATAAGTGTATGTCTTAATGATGAATGTGATAGTTATGTTTATATTACGAATGAATGCTTGATAGTACGTGAATGATCTTCGGATATCACACGTATTGTTAAGGAAGGTATAGTGTAGTAAGATGATATGAGTATGTGAAAGAAAGTACGTATGAATATTGTATGTATGATATTGTGAAAGGTATGTATGAATGTGATAGTAATAATGATACTGAAAGAGAAAGTAAGGTTAAAGGGTTGCATATCCTAATAATATATGCGAAGGTTAAAGGGTTGCATACCCTAATAATATATGCGAAGGTTACAGGGTTGCATAACCTAATAATATATGCGAAGGTTATAGGACGTAATGCTCTTTAAAACGTAATGTATGAATATGAAAGAAAGAAAGTACGAAGGTAAGTAAGTATTATAAATGAAAGTATGAAAGTATGAAGTATGTACGAAAGTATGTAATTATAAATGTGTGGTATGTTGTATAATTAACTAGAACTCACTCAGCTTAGCTGACTTTTAGTATGCACGCAGGTGGGTAGAATAAGACAGCTAGCCTGAGCGGGACATATAACAGAAGAATAAGAGGCTGGCATCTGAAGAATCAAGTTGTTTTTATGAATTGATGATAAATTTTAAAGACAAGAATGCTTGATTTAGACAAATTTATGAATTTTTATGAATGTTTAATGAAAGTTTTTATATTCGCCAAAGTTTTAATTAACTCTAATATTTAGAAATGTGTTTTTGAGTAAATCCAACTTCCAAAGTAGGGCACCGGTAATGGGGCCTTACAAAAATAAACATTAGGGATCAAAATTCATAGGGTTAAGTTATTCTAAAACGGGGGGAAATCAGATGAATGAAAAGAATTTGTAGCCATACAAAAAAAAATCTCTCACAATTTTTTTTTAAACAAATAGAAAATCATAACTCAAAATTTAATAAAAAACAAAAAAAGTAAAAACACAAAAATGTTTCCACTTTCTTTCTCGTTCTCATAAAAACAAAAAAAAACACAATGGTAAAAAAACAAAAAAAAAAATGCTAAGTGAAAAAAGTCGTTAATATTTGATGGGTTTTATGTTTATTTTCCTCATTGATTGTGTCTTTTTTCCTGGACATTGTGTCTTTTTTTATTTATATTGTGTTATATTACGCAACATTGTGCTATATTTTGTGCGGTATTGAGTTATATTTTGCGATCTATTGTGTGTTTTGTTAGTTATAATTGTGTTTTTTGTTTATTTTTGTCATTGTGTCTTTGATCTCGGCATTGTGTCTTTTCGTCAATTTTTTTTTTTGCTTTTGTTTTTTTATGAATGGGAATGATGGTGGAAACATTTTAGTTTTTTAATCTTTTGCGTTTTTTATTTATATTTAAGTTGTGATTTTTTCTTATTTTTTTAATATATTTTTAAGGGGTCTTTTGTGTGGTCACAAATCCTCCTCACACTTCTCATTTTTGTCTCTCTTTGTATTTTAATTTTACCCAATAATAATAAAACTAACTTGACTATAGTTATGCAAACTATTTAAATACATATACATACACATATACATATATATATACACACTAGTTTTTATCCCCATAGTATGGGGTTGTTTAAATTTTTCGTTTCCAATATTGTGAATGTATTTTTTTTGGATTTTATTTATTTATTGTAAGAAGTTAATAATATACTTTAACCTGTTTTGATTAATTTATGTTTGGTTATGTTCATATTTTAATGAAACGTTGAATGACTTATCTACTTAATTTTTATATTTATTCGTTTATGTTCATTTGTTATAATATGAATATTATTTTGTGAAACTTTTCATTTAAGTTAAACTTAAAGAAAAAAAAATTGTATAACTGAATTCATATTGGGAAATTAAACTAGGGTTTGATTACGGGGTTTGTTTTACATTTTACGTTTCTAATATTTATATATATATATATATACATTTTAGTTTTATTTATTGTTAGAAAATTAATAATATATTTAGGGTTTGATGATTAAATGGTTTCACAAATAAATTAGATGTTATAACATCTTTAAAAGTTATTTATGTTTGATGAGACCCATGACCTGCTTATTTTTTTACTATAAAATTGTTTCATAATTATAAATATTATCTTTTTTTTTAAAAAAAAATGGATATTAATTTTTATTATATCCCCATTTTATAGGATTTTCATATCAAATAATTGGTGAGATTAATCTTAAATATATATAAATGAAACTTTCCTAAATTCTCTAAAGCCACCAGATTGATTTATAATTAAATGGAGGCTTCTCATGCATTTGAGTAGAATTCACGGGTATGGGTTTCACCATATCTAAATCGCCCTTAAACGGGTTATAACATCTCATTAAATTAATAATTGATCTCACCAAATATTTTCCTATAAAATAGGAATATACTAAAAAATAATATCCGATTTAAAAAAATGTATGTATTATTTATTATTAAGAAACAATTTTATAGTAAAAAGAAAAAATAAACGGGTCATGGGTATCACCAAACCCATATAGCTTTTGAAGCAGATTATAACATCTCATTTTTTGTGACACCCTTTCATCAACAAACCTTAAGTATATTATTAACTTTCTTACAGCAAATAAAATTTAAATTCAAATATATATATATATAAATATTGGAAACAAATAACATTAAACAACCCCCGTAATACGGGAGATAAAAACTAGTTCTTAATATAAGGGGATGTTATAACCCGTTTAATGGCTATCTGTGTTTGGTGAGACACATACTCATGAATTCGTGTCAAATGCATGAGAAACCACCATTTACAAATAAAACAATCTGGTGGCTTGAGAGAAAATATGGAGGTTTCGATTATATATATATATATATATATATATATATGGGATCTAGAGAGAACTCATTTTAAAGAGGGAACTAGAGAACTCTCTTAACACCATTGATTTTATTAGACTAAAGGCTTAAAAAAGGAAATGAGAATTTAAAATTGTTGATTTTTATGAGGGATGGTAATATTGGTATTAAGAAATTACAAGCGTTTATTTCTTCCTTCTTCTCACTCACTCACGTCGATTCCCAGATCTAGGGTTTCAAATTTTCGTCAATCGATCGCCTAGTTCGTCCAAATTGACTGCAAAATCAAGCATGAAAATTAAGAAAACAAACAGGTAAACGATCACAACCATTGATTTTGCAAATTTAAGTGTCAATTCGTTTAATTATACAGCAATCGAGCACAAATCATAGGCTATCACGTTTGATAGGCTCAGTTTTTTTCTTTTTTTGTTTAATAGAATAATGATATAGCATAGTTGAACATTAACTTGTTGAATGATACACATATTGACTGATCAATATATTTGTACAAGATTTTTCAAGTATTACATATATGTATTACTGATGTATTACACGTATATGCAGTGTTGATGCATTGCATACATGTAATTCTGATGTATAGCATATATGCATTACATATACATAGTTTAGATTGTCGATCAATTAAAACATTATGAGTATAAAAGGAGCAAATTCTTTTAAAAAAAATTAAAACATTATGAGTATCAATTAGGTGCCGGTCGTTCGATCATCTAATTCGTCCAATAAATCATGAAATCAAGCAGAAAATTGAAGAATTCTAAAAGATACAAGCTCGTAGTCGTTCAATTCACATGTTGTATGTGTGAAATAGGTGCATTACATGCATATATTGTGGATACTCTATTTTTTTATGAAAGTTATGAAGGAGAATATATGAATTTTCAAATATTGATATCACTTTAGGTGTCTTAAATGTTTAGTCGAATACTATATATATTTAGTTATATTGCATATATGTTGTGTTGAACGTAGTAATAGAGTGTCGACGAACATTAATTTGTACACTGATTAAGTTATGAATGATACGCGTATTGATATCAGTTAATTTGTGTATTTTACTTGATTTTCCAAGTATTACATATATTCAGTGCATAACTGATGCTTCACCTATCTATTAACTACATATGCAGTCAGTTATATTACATATATGCAGCAGTTGTATATTATAGACATATGTAGTATGATGCATTACATATATACAATTCTTGTCTATAAAATGAATATGTGATCAATTGTATTACATATATGCAGCACATGTCTGATATATTACGTAGTTATCTGTTACGTATATGCAATACTAAACTATTAGTTAAATATACAGTCTGTAATAAATGAACTCGTTAATTTCAATTATCTTGCATTATTATTGTTCAGTTTTGGTGCTTAACCGAGCACTATAGGCTTAATTAATCTTTTAATTTGGTATGCCCTCCAACTGTTTGATGAAATGCCTAAATGAACTCGTGATGTTGGATCTTTAATCATAATACCCTGTCATGTTAATTTTGCTTCATAATAAGTACATCATTTTTCTCAAACCGCATATTGTGATAGTGAAGGCTTATGTGTTTATCTGCACTAAAGAAAAATGACAATTATCAAATCATATAATATCTGATCTACTTCATGTTAATGCATGTTACTTTAACAATAACATATTTAATATATGGTTAAAGGCTCAAAGCCTATTCATATTCCTTTAAATATTATGTCAATCCTTCGGTGTTTATTAATTGTAGGCAAATCAGTATTTGTGTTTTATTCGGTGTATTTGAAAGGTTTGATACCTGAATTCAGCCCGAGACCAAAATGCCTAGCACCGAAGACCGACAATAACATTTACACTGTAGGGCGGGCCCGGGAGCAGGTAAAACTGTTGATTCTTTGGTTAATTTCTGATCGACCCTATTGTACTAATGTTAAGTTATAGCTTTTAATTTATAATTAGGTGACGGAGAACATAAAGCAAATTAGGCATCAATAAAAAGAAACCACATTGTTGGAAAATAATTGGAGTTTAAAAAACTAAAGGCGTGAAAAAATATATGCTTAATTTGAAATATGAACTATTTCACCTCTATGTCAATTGTTTGATGGTGTTAATGTGATGTCAAATAAACCATTAGATGTTGTTAAAGGGTTAGGATTTAGAATCGAACGTGTTAATTGTCAGGTCCCCGATTTCAGCTGGATCTTACTCAAATCAAGTCATAACTCACACAAATAAATGTGCCGACAAGGGAGTTAATGACAAGTTGCTATATTTAGAAAGATTACCGTTTGTTAAAGAAGGAATCAATAATAAACATATGGTTGCGTAATCAGTATTCAAAGGTAACCAACACAAACAAGATTCACTCAAAAGATTTCCGTTTATATAATATAAATCATACAAAGTGGATAATCGATTTAGGGTTTCTTGAAGGAAGGTTTTATCCGTACTATATTAAGACAGCCGTCACCCACAATATTCTCTCTCAATTAATGTGTCTGTCTCCCTTGGGCGGCGTGCCCTAAACATTCTATTTATAGGCCTGCAAACCTATGACAGCTGTCATTCCTTCTAGAAACCCTAAATGATAAGACAAATTCAAGCTACATATTCAGAAATAATCCTAAGTGTAAAACAAGTCTTCCGGGTAGGCTTGCATCAATCTTGTCTTTCCGAGTATGCTCAGCCATCCTTTAGGACTTGGTAATATAAAAGTGTGCTTGGAATCAGTTTTCGGGTACACTTTACTTGAAGAGTATTTTACCAAGTAAAATACTCACCGGGTAGACTTCAATCTTCTTGACTTTGCCAGACTTTGCCCGACAAACCCTTACGAGCAACCTTGTTCTTCAATGGTCCCTTCAACTCTTTGTTAGAGAATAACTTATTAGCAAAGTGTGCTTGGTAGCACTGTTCCTTGCTTGAGTTGAACCTTGCCCGATCATACTTGAGATATATCATTAAATCATCAAGCCTACTTGGAACATACTTATTAATCAATACCTTGCCCGGTCTTCCAATTACTTGGCTTCATGAGCTTGGTTAGACTAAAGCTTACTCGGAAGTGAACTTTACTTAGCTATGAAGAACAAACCTGCTTGATACAGTGCACCATGCCCGGACTTGCATAAACTAGTGAACCTTGCCCGGTAATACACTAATTTGCAAACCCTTCCCGAATTTCCACTAAAGAAGACTTCAAGAAGATAACCCTGCCCGATAGACAAAATATCGTACCCGGCTAAGTAAAAGCTTGCTCGGAAGTCTAAGGTGTGCCCGGATCCATACTTAGCAAGTTCTGAGGAGGTTGAGAAGATTCCAATCTTCCATATGTTCCATAGAATAAGTCTTTGACTTAACAATATCCCCCTTAGGTCAATTTCTTGACTCAACAATCTCCCCCTAGATTGGAACACCTCAGCTGACCCAAAACACATCTATAGTTACTTACACAGGATTAAAATACACATCAAATTAAATTCAAAGTTACATAATCAAATTACATAGATAGTTACATATTCAAAAGTTGTCAAATGACATTACAAATCAAATCCTACTCTATGAATCTTGTCTTCTTATTTCATTGTAGGTAGCTTGTCTTCTGTTTGTTATCACTGAAGCAGCTCTCATTTTAAAGATATAAAGCCTCGGTAATGAGTATGACCAAGTCCCTTATATCCATTAGATCTTCATTATGCAAGCAATTCAATTCTTCATCCTTCTTGATTATCCCCGGTATTTTCCATCAGAGTTTTTCAGCAAGTAATGGTCATCTTTTTCTTTGTATTCAACTTCAGTAATGATGCCATTTCTTTGGACTGTGTAGTTGGGGCGTGTCATTCTTCTTCCAAGGCTTAAGCATGCATTCAGGTTTGACACTGGATTCCTGTCTCTGACATTTATTTGGTTGTACAGTTCAGCTTTGTCCATTTTTATCAACTTCTCTGACCTTTTTGATCTGTGAAGTTGAATCATTCTCCAACTTCTCTTTTCTTTTAAGAACTGGAATCCCTGGTCAACTTCTTTCTTCAAAAACTTTGAGGGATCATTCATTTGCCTACCTGCCATCTTGTTTCTGTCTCTATAATCATACAGGTCAAGTGTGGCCATTCTTTCTAGTTGTTCTTGAGTATAATCATAAAAGTCACTTCTCACAACTATCTCTCTTAGCTTTCTACTTTCCATAATCACTCTCAAGCATTCAGATACAGAATCATAATAGAGTTCTCTTGGAAGATCCACATCGATTATGGTCTTGTTGTTCTTTGTAGTGCAGATCTACTTGATTCAGCTCTTCCACCTTCACCTCTTCCACCTTGTGGATGTCTTCTTGAGATTAGAGGCCTAAATGGAATAGACTTCATGGGTTTTCTTGGCCCCAAATTGAAAGTTTTGATGTAGATTGCCTCTACCATCTCAGGTGGAAGGTTAGCTAGTTCAACTACATCTTGTCCAGCTAGTTCTTTAAGATTGAGCAACATTTTTGCCATACCAGGTCTGTTTGACAGACCAGCATGTACAAATTTTCCATCAACAAATTTTCCCTTAGAGCTTTCTCCCAATCAGCCTTTTGAATGTAGAAAAGATTTTTCAAATCTTCCTTTTCTAATGCATCAAAAGAGGCTTCATCCATTCCCCTTTGGTTTATCATTATCCCAATTAGAATATTTATCATTTCTTCATTCTCCCAAAGGACAATTCGTTCATCTTCAGGATCAGGCTTATCTTCTTGAGGAGTTGGGGTTTCATCAACAGATACTTCCTTTGACATTTCCTTATCACTCTGAATCTTCTGTTTCTCCCTCAGAGTCATTATTTTCCTTTTCTTTGTTGGAGGCTCAACAGATGTTTCTGATTTTTTAGTAGAGCTCTCAGTTTGGACCCTCTTCAGTTTCTCTTTCCTTTTCAGTTTATTGTATTGGTCAAATACTGATTCTCTAGATAAGTTCTCAACCATTTCAGGCTTCAAACATTTCTCCAGCAGGTATCCACACATACCTCCAAACTTCTCTTTCAAAGTTTCCATCTTTTCAATCCTCTCATTCTCCTTTACACATTTCTCAATCACCTTTTCTCTTTCACTGTTGTAAAGGTCTTAGAGTTTATCATGATTTGAATGACTCAAATCCTTTTCAGAGTATCCATGCCTTCTCAGATATTCTCTGTGTTTCTGAGCATCTTTATTCTTTTGTTGCATGGCTCTTTTGATCTTTTCATTTTCTTCCTCAAGCCTCTGATTCAGCTCACTATTATTCATATGAGCCACACTTTCAAAGTTCACACCAAGTGCCCTTAGCTTCTTAATCAAGGGATTGTTCATTTTAGCATTCAACAAACTCTGCTCAATGTTTACTCTCTGCTCATCAGTCATTACAACTTGTGGAGTCTCAACATTTGCAGTCTTGGCACTCTTTCCTTGATCAACATCAGGATTATCATCATCATCTGAATCCTCAGATTCATCCTCCTCTTCAGTTAAGTCATTTACAGCATCAATCTTTGGTTCATCAAAGGGTGGATGTTCTGTATTTGGTTCAGTTCTATTGGGCACATTAGGAACATTTGGAACACCTGGAATTCTTTGATCTGGTTGCAGTTTCTGTAGTGGAATTGCCCTGATTGGACTTGCATCTTCATCTGGAGTTTCAACAAAGTGCTTGTTCTTGTCATCCCATCTACCTTTCTTTGCAGACTTAGTACCTTCAGCTGGCATAAATGTTTCTGGTCTATCCCTTTTTCTTGAGTACTTCTTTCCATACTTGGGATCATCCACATACTCCCATTCATCAGGATTTTGTCTAATGTCATCTTTAATCTATTGAGCCCATTTCTTTGCAGCCATTGAGGCAATGGACTCACCAATTTCCTCTTCAATCATCATATCAGTATTCAGATTTTCTGGTTCAGCAGTCTCATTTAACGTTGTTTCTTGTTTACTTTGAGTTTGAAACATGCTAACCACCATAGCAAAGGAATTGTCAGCTTCCTCTTGCTCTTTTATCTTAATCAAGGCTTCAATCACCTCTTGATCAGCCACTTCTTCAATAACTTCTTTTGCAAACTTGGCTTGGTTGATCAAGTTTTCCTGCTCTGCCAACTCTACAGGGTCCATGGTTTGGGCCAGTATCTCTCTGTCCCTTGTTTCTCTTAAAATGTTTTCTTGTTCTCTTAAAGCAGCAGCAGCTTCATCATCTTCTGTAAACAACACATCCTTTTCTGGATAGGCCTTAACAGGCTCTTCTTCTGTGACCTTTTCTTTGCCTTTATCCATCCTTTTAGGCACTACTTCCTCCTCATCATCAGATTGTCCATACTCACCAATTTCCTTCTCAAGTGTTTCCAATTCAGGATCATACTCTACTCTCTTGGAGCTTTCAGGTTGTTCACCTTCAGTAATGATTGGCTCCTCAGTAGCAGTAATCCCTTGAATGATTTCATCAGTTTGAGTTTCTTTCTGCACAACAGTGACTATATCAGTGGTGGCCAATATCTCTTCATCATTTATCTTTTCAATATTTTCCACTGTCTCAACATTCTCTTCAACATTTTCTTCGTCATTCACTTCAACATTCTCTTCATCCCTTTCCACATTTCTCATTTCATCATTTCTTTCTTCATTGTAATCATAATCCTGCTCTCCTACATCTGATCTATCACCTTCATATTCATCATCCTCAATCCTCCTCTCCTCACTACTTTCCTCTCCATCATCATAATCAATCATAATAAATTTCAAACTGTCTGCAGTCTCCACAACTGTTACAGTTTTAGCAACATTCACACTAGAGACAGTTGGCATATTCTCATTCTCCCCCTGTTTTGGGGCAGCTGAGGTCTTCTCAACCTCCTGCTCCAGGGCTTGAATTTTCAAATTTGCTTGTACCAACTTCTCTATCAGCATAACATTCTCATTTGTAACCTCCTCATTTCTTCTTTTCAACTCAGCATTTTCTAACATTAAGTCAAGATTTCTTTCAAATAGGTCTGTGCCTGTATGTGAGGTTGTAGGTGGTGATGTAGAAAAAGGTTCAAAATCAGGTTGTTCTGTGGTGTGAGTTTGGAAAATGGATTGTTGTGGTGATTGTGTATGTGGTTGGTTTGGGATAAGTGGATCAGAATGACTTGGGATAAATGTTGGTGGTGTTTTTGGTTTTGGTGATGTATGTTTTGAAGTTGCATGTTGGCTAATGGTTAGGGTTTGGGGTGGGGGTTAAGTGGTTTGATGTGGTGGAGTTTGTGGTGGTGATGGTATAATGGGTTGGTCGATGTGTAATGGTGATTGTGGTGGTGGTGGAATAGGTTGTTCTTGTTCCTCAAGTTGCTCCCCCTGATCAGGTGCATCAACATTCATAGCTACTCCTGCTCCTCCTCTATTTCCATCATCAACATTATCATCTCCATCATCAGAACCATTATCATCATCCTCATCATTATCTACCCCTCCTTCCTCCTCTGAGCTCAACTCAGGCACTGGCATCACATTCAAGTCATGGTCCAACAACCATGGCAAGATCTCAAACAGAATGTTTGAGTCAAATCTATTGGCCACACCCGGATTTCTGATTCTTTTGAAAGTGTCAGGATTCTGCAGTAGGTGTGTAATGCCAATAGTGGGTTGATTTTGCAATTCACGGTTGAAGATTATCTGTAGGAACCTTGGGTACTGCAGAAATCTATCTACCTCAGCCTTCTTCAAGTTTGATACCAACCCATCAAAAATCATTTTTGAGAAATTGAACGGCAAATCATATATAATCCCCACAGTGGCATTTGCTAGATCACGACTCATCAGAGTCCATGATCCCTTTCGTGGAGCAAATCCCTGTATCACATGGTGAATGAGAAATCTATACAACATAGGGAACATTCCCTTTTGAAATTGTCCGTCATAGACTGTTCCCTGATAACCCATCGTTTCTTCAAATATATTCATCAGGTGTGCCGTATTGAAGTTTATTGGATTATGGTCACCATCATTCAACCGCAAGCATCTTCTTATCATTCTTTCAGTTATGTGTATTTCTTGTCTTGCAACAGTTGCTTCAATTCTCTTTCCATTGATATCTTCAACAAGTTCTGCAGATCTCCAGAAATCCAGTGAATGATTTCTGTAGATGACAGGACATTCAGTGAAAGCAAAGCTGACATTCGATCGAGCCATCCAAGTAATCATTCTCGCCACCGGCTCGTTGTCAGGTGTGACTTGAAAAGTGCACACATGTTATGCTTCTTTTCAAAGAAGTACTTAGGCTGTTCTTCTTCTGCCATATCTGAACAACACAATCAAACACATTCAAAGTGAAATTAGTTATAAAGTTCAGTACTTTAAGTAATTTCAAGGTATAAAAAATGAACAAGAAATAGAGAAAATCATCAAGAACCTGTTCTTCGACAAGTTTATAACCTAAACACATAAACAAAATATTAGTAATCAAATACATAATCAAAGCCCATAATAGTCTAATTGTGATCGGAAAACACATTATTAATGCTTACCGAGTCGGAATTAGAGGGCTGATTCAAATTAGGGTTTGGATTAAGAATGAATGCGATAGGTCGGTTTGGGTTTCTTTGCGAGTAAGCAGTTGCAGTGGAAGGAGAGAGAGGGAAATGTAATGTTGAAAATTTTGCCTAACTCCCTCTTATATACCTTTTGAAAGTGGGTTTTAAATATTTTTTGTCGTTTTGTGAATTATTAGCTGTCAAACAGTAACATTATCCACTTGATATTTTAAAACAATTTTAAAACCTATAACTCGTTATTATTTTATTCTTAGCAAACCTTACTCGGAAAAGTAAACATTTGCAAAGCCTACTCGGTATACTTCCACTTACACAAAGATTACCCGATAAAATATTAAACCTTGCTTGATAACATTTTCTTTTAATCTTATAAGGTTTACCCAATTCCTTGTTATTCACAAACATTGCTAGGTCAAGCTAGATAATTTAAAGTCAAGACATTATGAAGAAAGCTTACCCGAAATACCTGATTTCTTGAGAACTTAATCACAAGACAGTTAATCAAGTATGAAATATCAAATAAACATTCTTGCTAGGAATCAATTAAGATACCCAAATAAATTTCTTAAATATAAATCAAGTAACTCAATCTAGCATAAACCCTATCAAAATTAGAAACACATTCAATCAAACAAACTTTGATGAACAGTGTGCCCGAGTAACCTTCATAAGAGTACAAAGTGTGCCCGAACAGGCTTTCGATGCAAAGTATACCCGAATAACCTTCCTAGAGTACAAAGTGTGCCCGAAATGATATCTTGCAGACAGTGTGCTCGGAAAGTCAAGTTTTGAAGTTACCAAGTATATTGAGGGAACAATACTGTACCCGGAATATAAAGTGTGCCCGGAAGACAAAGTCTGCCCGAAAACACTTGTAATTTCAAAGCAATTATAATCACAAATAATACATAGCATGCCCGAAATGAAATTAAATATAAAACACCTAAGTGTACCATAGTCTAAAATTTCAAAGAGCTTGCCCGACAATCCTATGTTAGCACTAAGCTTTCTAGGATTAACATATTCACACATCAGGTATGCTTGGGAACTAAACTAAACAGGATAGTCTACCCGAGAAAATTCAAATTATCAAATCATACCCGAAAAGACAAACTTAGATAAAAGTACCTAAGTGTGCTCGGAAAGGTTATAAAGCCTCAAACCTTACCCGAAAATACGTATTCAATCATATTCAACTCTTTTGTGCCCGGGAAGGTCAGAAACATCAAACATTGCCCGAACTTACATATTCAATCTATTTTAGGCAAAATGCAACATTGTTCGACTTAAACCACTTGTCAAATGACATTTCTAAGTTATGTATCATTACAGATCATAGTTTAAGAGCAAATGGTACATTTAGAGATCAAATTTCAGTTATGTTTCTCTTCAAAACAATTTCTTTTATAAACTGAAAAGATCTCAGGAATGGGATCATATTGACTAAGTAGCTTTCTCAATACTTCTTTCTCAGCATTATTATGACTACAAAGACAGGTTAACAGCAATCTAGACTTAACATGATTTTTATTTCTTTGGTGATATGATTAATTTCAATTAATTTTGAAGAAAATTCAATGGATAACACTTATTGTTTTCTGATGCTCCTTATCTATCCTCAAGGCTTATTTGGCTTTCTCCTGATCACCCCAATTTGACTTTGACCCCCTGGTTTTGGTTAAAAACTTTTAATGACATAACATATTTTTGAAAATTTATAAGATATTTCTTTTTAACTCTACAAACTTATGTGAGGTTGAACGTTGGACTTACATGCCACGCAAGTCGGACTTACAAACCTTTCATTCAGGATGTTTAAAGGAATTATATGATTGCCTCCACCCATGTAGTTCTGGAATTAACCCTCATGTTTGTATTTTCTTAATAAAAATTTGTGAACAAGTATCAACTTTTGGTTGACAAAATTTTTGAAATTAAAGTAGTTCACAACTGTTCTTTGTCATTCTTTAAAAGATGTTTCATTTTGGGTAACCAAAGACCAACAGGCTTGTGTATGACTGGATAATCACTTTTCTGCCTATCATTTGAAAAGATTTATCTAGGAACATGCATAGACAACAATGTAGCTCCACGTAAATCTTAGCATTTTCTTTATGTTTATATCACCTTAGATTTTACATATCATGAGAAAGCAACCATACATGTCAATGACTGTACTAAGAGACCTTTTAGCCTAATAAATCCATATGATTGGCTAAGTAGTCAATGTACTATCATTTCCCATTTGATTCAGTTTAATATTCAATCAGCCCAATGTCTTTTAATTGGTAGGAAAATGGTTGTTCTTGTTGACCATAGGTGGTCAACAGGACCAAACATACATTGTGAATATATGTCCTTTCAAAGTCAGAGCTATTGACATAGTTTTAAATGAAGGAATAGAAAACAAGTTATAATTGCCCCAAATGCTTTCAGTTTTCTGGTTAATGGCTATCCTTTTAATCTTTTCAGATTACAGGACCAAACATACACAGGTGTATGTCCTTCAAATTGGGCAAATGACATAATTTTCAGCAAAGATAACTACCTGAGACTTTTCATTGAAAAATCCTCCTTTTAGGCTTCTTTAAAGCTTGAACTGAATAGTATTATCATGTCTCAGCACCATTAATCAACTTGCTCATGTTTTAACCAAAATAAAGTATGTATGCAAAATTCATTAGAAAATTTCATTTTATCTCTTAATTTTGACAAAACTCATTTTGACACAAACAGTTGTAACACATAATCAAATCTTAATCAAACTTAATATTATCAGGACAAATAGACAGTACTAATCATTCAAAGTCTATCCTATCTTAATAGCATTAGAAGATCAGATAAAACACATATTCAAGCAGTTAAGAAGTGATGTTAGATAAGCATTTAACAGGTACTTCATAGCAGGATTACTCATCTAAACATCACAAATGCACATCAACTGATAAACATGCACATATTTTAACCAAATTAATCATGTTAAACTTTGCATACAAAATCAGTTAAAGCACATACCAGTCAACATATCAAGCAACATACTCAGAATCTTACTCAAGCAAATTTCACATAATATTCAAATTGGGAAACCTCTAAATAAAGTAAACAGTTGGCATATAGAGGTATACAACCAAGCACACATCCTTAATCAGATCTCATCAGAGTTGATCATTCCCAGGGCTTTAAAAAGAAAGTTGAACCTGGTTCTATCAAGTGGTTTGGTGAATAGGTCAGCCAAATTGTCACTTGTATCAACTCTTTGCATTTCAGTCAAACCTTTTTCACTACAATCTCTAATGAAGTGATGTTTGATTTCAATGTGCTTAGTCTTAGAATGTTGAACTGGATTCTTAATAGTAAAGTATGCAGCTGTGTTATCAATAAGAATAGGGGTGTTTAGAAAATTCAAACCATAATCCAGCATCTAACTTTGAATCTATAGAACTTGTGCATAGGAAGCAGATGCAGCAACATATTCAGCTTCTGCAGTTGATATTGAGACAGTTGTCTGCTTCTTGCATTGCCAAGACACTAGCCTTTCCCCCAAAAATTGACATCCACTTGAGGTTGACTTTCTGCTCATATTACATCCATCATAATCACTATCTTTGTAGGCAATCAGATCAAAAGATTTGTTCTTTGGATACCAAATTCATAAGTTTGGTCTTCCCTTCAAATATCTGAATATTCTTTTAACAGCATTCATGTGGGAGACTTTTGGACTTGCTTGGAATCTTGCACAGACACACACAGCAAACATAATGTCAGGTCTTGTAGCAGTCAGGTACATCAGAGATCCAATTTTGGCTCTGTATTCATGTTCATCCACAGGCTCCCCCTTTTCATCTGCAATAATCTTTTCCTTGGTGTCCATTAGAGTTGAAGCAGTTTTGTACTCATGACAGTTGAACTTGTTCAAGATGTCCTGCACATATTTAGTTTGGTGAATGAAGATCCCCTCAGCCTTTTGCTGGACTTGCAGTCCAAGAAAGAAGTTCATTTCTCCCATTGAACTCATGCTATATTTGGATTTCATCACCCCTTCAAACTCCAAACACATTTGTTCATTTGTGGAACCAAAGATGATATCATCAACATAGACTTGTAACAGCAGCAAGTCTGATCCCTTTCTTTTGTAGAAGAGTGTCTTGTCAATGGCTCCCCTCTGAAAACCATTTTCAATTAGATGATTTGACAGCTCATCATACCATGCTCTAGGAGCCTGATGCAATCCATAAAGGGCTTTGTTTAGCTTATACACCCTGTTTGGATACATTGGATCCTCAAAACCTGGGGGTTGAGCTACATACACTTCTTCATCAATCTTTCCATTTAGGAATGCAGACTTAACATCAAGCTGGAACACTCTAATGTTCTTTGAGGCAGCATATGCAAGAAAGATCCTAATAGCTTCAAGTCTTGCAACAGGTGCAAAGACTTCCTCAAAGTCTATTCCTTCTTCTTGAAGGCATCCCAGTGCCACAAGTCTAGCTTTATTCTTAATCACCAAACCCCTCTCATCCCTTTTGTTTCTAAAAACCCATTAGGTTCCTATTGCATATCTGTCAAATGGATTATCAACAAGATCCCACACATGTAGGTCTCTGAACTGTGCCAATTCTTCCTGCATTGCGCTTCCACCCAACTATTGTCTTTCAGTGTTTGAGCAATGTTCTTAGGCTCTATTTGGGATAGAAAACATGAGTAAAGACAGATGTTTGCAATTTCTGAGTGACTTCTTGTGACTCTTTCATGCAAATCTCCAATGATGTTTTCAGAGGGATGATTCTTTTCCACATAAGGAGTTTGTACAATCATATCAGTAGACACAGTTGTGTCAAGGTTTGACTCATTGAGTTCTAGTTCTTCAATGATCAAATTAGTCTTTGCATCATGAAATTCTGGTGCTTCTTCATTATTTTGTCCTGAAGTCGATGCACCATTGTTTTCTAAGTTCAATCTTTGAAACAGGTCTTGAAACCTTGCAGTAGATGCAGCTTCATCTTTATTTGATTGGTTGCTTGTGTTTCCCTCATTCTGAATTTGAACATCCTGTACATCTTGATTGTCTTGATTGATCTCAGTGTGATCATTTTCAGAACTGTGATTGTTTTCCTGTATATTTTCTTGAACTTGCTCAACAATATCACATGAGGAATTCTTCACAAAAGTGTATTCCTTTTCTTTTCTAACAACCTTTTTCCACAATTATTCTAAGTCCAGTGGTTTCTTCTTTTTCTCTTCAATTACACTGGTCTTGTAGAATGAGTCATCAATGTCTTCAGGATAAATCTTGAATGACCTTATTATCTTTTCATGATCAAACAGCCATGCTGCACCATCAACTGTATTGAATTGATTCTCATTAAAGATGATGTCAGAAGATTCTATAACACTCAGATGGTCTTTGACATATACTCTGTATGCTTTTGAGTGTGTAGAATATCCAACAAAGAAACAATCTAGAGATTTTGTTTGAAACTTGTTCAAATAATTCCTAGTGTTCAGAAGAAAACATTTGCATCCAAAGGGCTTGAAAAACTTGATATAAGGCTTTTTGTTGTGGAATATTTCATATGGAGTCTTGTTATGCCTTTTGTTTACAAGCACCCTGTTCTGAACATAGCAAGCAGTGTTTATGGCTTCAGCCCAAAAAGTAACAGGCAGGTTAGCATCTGCTAACATGGTTCTTGCAGCTTCAATCAAAGTTCTATTTCTTCTTTCTGCAACACCATTTTGTTCAGGAGTTCTAGGAGCTGAGAATTGTTGAAGTATTCCCTTTTCTGCACAAAATTCTTGCATAACTCAATTCTTGAACTCAGTACCATTGTCACTTCTCATCATTTTAATCTTCTTATTCAACTTGTTCTCAATCATTGTTACACAACCATTAATCAACTCTGCAGTCTCATCTTTGGTACTTAGGAAATAAACCCAAGTATATCTTGAATAGTCATCAATGATCACAAGGCAGTATCTTTTCTTACCTATACTTGGCACACTCACAGGACCAAAAAGATCCATGTGAATTAATTCAAGTACTTGATCAATTGAGTTGATGAGCTTTGTCTTATGAGAAGATTTGTGTTGTTTTCCTTTCTGACATGAACTACAATGATCTTCCAATTCGAATTCTCTTGTAGGTAATCTAATCACATGGTCACCTTTTACAAGTCTGTTTATGTTCTTCAAGTTCACATGACATAGTTTCCTATGCCACAATTTGGATTCATTTTCAGTGGCTTAGAAACAAAACATGCACCCCTTCTTGAAATAGCTTCTTTCATATTCAATTCATACAAGTTACCATTTCTTGGTGCCATCATCATAATCATTTCAGGTGGAATTGCAAACTCAGGTTTTAAGATGAAACAGTGGGAATCATCAAAACGGACTTTGTATCCCTTATCACACATTTGTGATATGCTCAGTAGATTATACTAAAGACCTTCAACATGAAACACATTATCAAAAGAAACCTTTCCATTTGTTAAGATTCCTTTCCCCACAATCTTTCCGCCATTTTCATCACTCCTAAAGGCTACAGGTCCTTCATACTTTTCTTCATAATTGACAAGTGATATTTTGTCACAAGTCATGTGCCTAGAACAACCACTATCCGTATACCATATTTCATTCAGAGGAGTGGACTGTTCCTGCACAAAAGAAAGAGTTTTATTAGTTGAGTGATGAAGTGCAGGCTTCTACAGCTTGCAACTCATCATTTTCAGTTTCTGTGACAGCTTGGGAAGTGAGTGTTGTTGGTTCAGGATCTTCATGAGTGACTTCTAAGTTGTCTGAATTATTGGTTTCATAACCACACTCTCTTGGGGTTTTAACAAGTGAGGTTGAGTTCTAGTACTCAGCTGAGTCAGTGGCATACTCCTTAATCACATAGTCCTTCTTTTCTGAGTAGTCTCTCAATCAGCAACTGTCTCAACCTTAATCTCAGTCTTAGGTTTCCAAAGAAAACCTTGTGGTTCATATCCATGTTTCAATAAGAACTTCTCATCACCTGTCAGTTCTGTTGATTTCTTTCTTGAAAAGACACATTTGTTTCTTATCTTTTCACTTCTAGGTGATCCTTGATTTTCATCAGATTTAACTGATTGAGTATCTTGTTTGATTCTCAAAGGCTGAGAGTTCTTTTTGGTCAGATTTTCATGCTTCTTAGGAGATATACTTCTTCTTGCTGATTTAGTCCCTTGCTTCTTTGTTTTGACATCAGCTTTCTTTTCAATCCTTGTCTCCTTATCAGTTTTGTTTTCTTCTATTTTCATGGTTTCATTTCCACACACCTTTCCTTTTCCCAGATATACATCATACTTCTGTTTGTACATGATGTGCTTGAAGTAGTCAAATAATAAATAACTAAAATTAAACTAATCTAGACACTAAGTAATACTCTAGACCCTTAAACTTAACTTAAACTACTAACGGCAAGTGAACCAGTCGACTCTAATACAGCTAAGTAAGTCCGGATATCGAATCCACGAGACTCTTTAAATTACGAAACTAGCAAATTAGACTCAACTACAAGACACGACTATTTATTAATAATATTTGAGGGGGGTTTAAACTAATTCTTAAAACTCTAATAATAATTAACTAATGATTACTTAACTACTAAACTAATAAATAAACTAATTAAACCTAACCCTAATTAATATAATAACAATAAAACATAATCATTACTTATTAATTAACTAATAAAACTTAAACCCTAATTAGTTTTAACTAATAAACAATTTAGAAAACTTGGATTGATTCAGATGATTAAAATAACAACCTAGGCCGAAATCCCCAAAGTTACGGTTATTAATTTAAATGGAAAGACGCAAGTTATGGAACCGGGATCAAAAGATAGACCCTTGACAGAAAACCCGAACAGGACCCTTGAACTTCAAGAAGACGCCTATGGATTTCTAACAAGTTTTAAGACTCGCCAGTTTTATATTAAACTTCTTTACGGTTATTTAATTGCTTATGTCTAAGTATCTTTTATGACGAAAACCTACATTACAGCGCGGAATTCAAAAGATAGCAAAGCAAACCCAATTAATTTAATAGACTAAGCTGACAATCAAACCTAGACGGACTCCTTACGAAGAACTAAATCTAGCAATCCCGACAAGCAAAGATCTATTAATAGTCTATCTCTTTACAGCTTTTTAGACTAGCAGCTCACTTTTATTTGTTTATTTGATTTTATTGTTTCTATGATCTTAATCGATATCAATCATAAACTAGTCAAGAACACATAGTAAATGACCTAACAAAACCCTATCCTATGAAACAATCAACAAGGGCAATGTGAAACAATAAATTCAAGTAAGCAAAACCAAGCAATCATACGCATCAACTAAATAAAACTCAACCGTTTACTTAGAACATAATATCCATAACGAAACGAAAATCCAAATAAAATCAAACCAAACTAAGGTTCATCACAACCTAGGCAGTCTATGGAATTTAGCCTAGCATATTAAAATCTAAATCAAACAAAACAAACAGTAACTAAAACATGGTGAAATAATAAAGAACGAAAGATTAAAGGCGATAAAACCCGTATTCTTCGATCTTAAACGTCTAGCTCTTCACCGGATGTTCTCTTGCCTTCAAAATCACCACAAGACTCGAAAATATCCTTCCAAGAACTCCAAAATCGGCTTGTAGCTTTCAGGTTATATCAGGTTTAAGTTAAAGGTGTTTAAATAGTGAAAACAAGGCCCGACAATAACCAAAAATGAATTAAAAACCCATCAGTAGTGCCTAGGCGCCGCGCCAAGGGCTTTTAGCCTTCTGCCTAGGCGCGACGCGGCGTGCTCCTCCATGGGGGCCAGTCAGACCGGCCCGGTCTGACCGGTTCTCTATCCGGTTGCTTCCTGATGCGTTCCGGATCTCCGTTTCGGCTCGTTTTTCGCCCTTTTTCATCACGATAAAAATCCGAAACCTACGAAACATAAAAACGTTAGTAGTATACAAATCTCGACTAAAAACGAACAAAAACTATTAAAATATTAATTAAAATATACAAGGGAAACATATATATTTAGCATTATATCAGTACAGGACAAAGCCTTGGCCATACTTTGTTCCATCTAGGACATGAAAGGGTTGAAATTTCAATCTTTCATTGCATGAGTCTGTGTGGTGACCATATTCATCACACTTCTTGCACCATACCTTGCCTTTGAATATTTCATGTTCTTTTGGTTTCTTGAAACTTTCACTTGGCTTAGGTGACTTGACTCCTAGAGTCTTCTGATTCTTTAAACTGTCAAAGTTAATTAAGAATGGCACAAACTCCTCAATCTTGATGTCTTGTCTTTCAAGTTTGCTTTTAACAAAGACAACTTTCTCCATAATCATAGGTTCTTCATCAATACTTTCTTTAACCCTTGACTGTCTCTTCTCATACTCTTCCATAGTTTCTACTTCTCCAACATCCAACACTTCATGACTAGAAAAGATTGGATAAACTGGGATAAAATTTTATGTATCAACTTCTACAGTCACCATCTTCTTTTTGTTTGGTTTTATCCTTTCTAATAC
Source organism: Bidens hawaiensis (assembly GCF_021521415.1). Lineage (NCBI taxonomy): Eukaryota > Viridiplantae > Streptophyta > Magnoliopsida > Asterales > Asteraceae > Bidens > Bidens hawaiensis. The sequence continues at coordinate 113,856 of NW_027496419.1, read as the reverse complement.
AACCTTGCTTGGTGGCCTGACTGCATTGTAGCTTATCTTCTTCCTTTCACAAATGTCAAAAGAAACATGTTCTCCTTTTATTTTGTCATTTTGTTTCTTCATTCTTGGTGTGACTGGTGGATACTTTGGAAGTTTATCAACTGATTCTGGTTTCTTGTATTTTCTTCCTCTTTCCGTAGATTTGATTTCTTCATCAGTGATTTGATCACTTAGATCACTTAAATCATCTTGATCCAATTCAATAGGATCAAAGTCATCCTCAGAGACTTGAACTCCAATTGACTTATCATCTTTTACTTCTTCCTTAATCACAAACTCTCCTTCTTCATTCACTTCTACCTTCTTGTATAAATCAACAAATTCTTCTTTGTCTTGAAAGACATCTCTGAATTGTTGCAAGTATGCATCTCTTTCCTCTTTGTCAACTTTTGGCATGAAGTTGTTGTTGAATGGAGGTGGAACTGCATTGTATTTGTCTTGGTCCTTTACTTTGTTCAGAATACCACATATGTTGCCTGTTGAGACCAAATTCTTCAAAAAATCTATTTCAACCTTCAGTTTTGTGTTCTGCACCTTTTCTTCAACTAACATCTTCTTTAATCCATCTATCTCAGTGATGTATCTGGTTTGAGCTCTGTAACTGATCATGCAGTCATCTTCTAGGCTTTTAATCTTTTCTTCACTGATCAGCTCACTAGCCTCATACCGATTGATGATACTTTGTTTCCTAAAACACTCACTTTCCAGCTTGCCTACTTTTGTTTTCAATTCATTGATAATTTCATTTAAATCAACAGTGGAAGCAGAGTGTACCTGAGATGATGATTCTTTTTCTTTCTCAATTATGGCCATGAATGCCACATTTGCTTTCTTGATGTCATCTACAATGTCCTCTTCATGATTGCTCCAATCAAAATTTCCTTCATGTTGTGTAGTCACTGCCACATTTCCTTGATTTCTGATCTGACTTTGGTTTGCCGGAACAGTGTTGTTTGGAACATTTTAAGTTGCTTGAAGGTTTTGATTGTTGTTCTTTTGAAAACCTTGAGTCTGTTGCATACTTTGTTGTTGATTGTTCATATGAGGCTGAAAGTTGTTGAAGTTGGGGTTGTAATTGTTGTTGGGATTGAAGTTGTTGTTATTGAATCTTTGCTGATTTTGTTGGTATTGCTGCTGACCTCTTGGCTGTTGATTCTGAAATTGATTCATCTGAAAGTTTCTTGGTTTATTGCATTCTCTTGCAAAATGACCAGGTTGCTGACAATTGTAGCAAATTGCTTTTGACTTGTCAAGTCCAATCATATCATTAGGACCAGAAACCGGAGACCTACCAGTTCTGTAATACAGCTTTTACTTCTCAAAGCCAACATGGCAGCTTGCCATTTCAAATCCATGTCTTCCAAATCATCTGCATTAATTTGCTTCAAGTCATCTTGTACCACACTTGTGTGAATTAAGTTCTTTGCAACAAAGGCATTATATGACTCAGTGAACATAGAAAGTAAGGCATGTGTTTCATTGCCTTATCCATTTCCACCACTAGAATGAGGTAAATTCCCACTTGCCATAGAGGCAGAATCAGTGTCATCAATCAGTTGCACATTGAACCTCTGCTGATTTTCTTGATTACTTGTGCTACCTCCAATGAAAGATTTTGGAGTATCAGCATTATGCTCAACTGGTTCTTCAATGATGGGAATTTGCTGTTGATTCTTGGTAGTCAAGTTACCCATTGGTGCAATCTATGCATTTGAAACATTGAAGCAGGGTCTTTCTTCCTTAATCATTTCATTTTCTATCATTTCAAGTTCTGCAGCCTGAAGGAAGCATACTACATCATCCAATTTCAACTCATTGAAATTATGCTTCTGAAGGAGGAACTTGCAAACATTATACCATTCCTTTGGCATTGAATTGAGAAACTTGGTATTTAGATCAAAATCAGTCATGACATAATCAGTTGTCCTCAATTCATTCACAATAGCTAGAAAACGTTCTAGTATTGATTTCAGTCTTTCTCCTTCCTTATACTTGAACATTTCCAACTGTTGCTTCAATCTTTGCTTCTTAATATTCTTCAGTTCAGTATTCCCCTCATACATCTCAAGTATGGCATCATACATTTGTTTGGCAGTTGTATGATGTGCCACCTTGGTTAAAATCTCACATGACAGTCCTAGCTTAATCATAGCTAAGGCCCTGTCATCCACCTTTCTCATTCTTTCTCTTACATCAGCAGTTCCAGCTGTGTTTGCACCTTCCTCAACTGCAGCTTATGGACCATTCTTGATGGAGTTCCACATATCAACATCATTGTAGCATACGGCTGCTTCAAAAAGCACTTTCCACTTGGTAAAGTTTTCCTGTCCATACAATCTTGGTATCTTGTTAGTAGACACCTCTTGTTCCTCATATCCAGACAATTTCAAAGTTTTAAAATAATCAGATATAAAAAAACAGGTTGTTCAGATCTGATGTGTCTGATACGATTGGAGCAAGATTTAGATATAAAGATTAAAGCTTTAATTGAAATAAGGAAAAGAAAACACCGGTAGATTGTAGATCTGCAAGAAAAATGAAGAACAGAGCTGTTGACGTCACGAATCAATGGAACAGTGGTTTGCTTACATCATCTTTCTTCAAATCTTCAATCAGCAACAAGAATCTTTCCAAAATAGCAGTAATCGGCTCTGATACCACTTGTCAGGTCCCCGATTTCAGCTGGATCTTACTCAAATCAAGTCATAACTCACACAAATAAATGTGCCGACAAGGGACTTAATGACGGGTTGCTATATTTAGAAAGATTACCGTTTGTTAAAGGCGGAATCAATAAAAAACATATGGTTGCTTAATCAGTATTCAAAGGTATCAAGCACAAACAAGATTCATTCAAAAGATTTGCATTTATATAATATAAATCATACAAAGTGGATAATCGATTTAGGGTTTCTTGAAGGAAGGTTTTATCCGTACTATACTAAGACAGCCGTCACACACAATATTCTCTCTCAATTAATGTGTCTGTCTCCCTTGGGCGGCGTGCCCTAAAACATTCTATTTATAGGCCTGCCACCCTATGACATCTGTCATTCCTTCTAGAAACCCTAAATGATAAGACATATTCAAGTTACATATTCAGAAATAATCCTAAGTGTAAAACAAGTCTTCCGGGTAGGCTTGCATCAATCTTGTCTTTCCGAGTATGCTCTGCCATCCTTTAGGACTTGGTAATATAGAAGTGTGCTTGGAATCAGTTTCTGGGTAGACTTTACTTGAAGAGTATTTTACCAAGTAAAATACTCACCGGGTAGACTTCAATCTTCTTGACTTTGCCAGACTTTGCCCGACAAACCCTTATGAGCAACCTTGTTCTTCAATGGTCCCTTCAACTCTTTGTTAGAGAATAACTTATTAGCAAAGTGTGCTTGGTAGCACTGTTCCTTGCTTGAGTTGAACCTTGCCCGATCATACTTGAGATATATCATTAAATCATCAAGCCTACTTGGACCATACTTATTAATCAATACCTTGCCCGGTCTTCCAATTACTTGGCTTCATGAGCTTGGTTAGCCTAAAGCTTACTCGGAAGTGAACTTTACTTGGCTATGAAGAACAAACCTTCTTGATACAGTGCACCATGCCCGGACTTGCATAAACTAGTGAACCTTTCCCGGTAATACACTAATTTGCAAACCCTGCCCGGATTTCCACTAAAGAAGACTTCAAGAATATAACCCTTCCCGATAGAAAAAATATCTTACCCGGCTAAGTAAAAGCTTGCTCGGAAGTCTAAGGTGTGCCCGGATCCATACTTAGCAAGTTCTGAGGAGGTTGAGAAGATTCCAATCTTCCATATGTTCCATAGAACAAGTCTTTGACTTAACAATCTCTCCCTTAGGTCAATTTCTTGACTCAACATTAATCCAATATGAATATTATGGTACTTTCGTATGGTGGTGTTAATTATTGTGATGATAATATAATGCAACGTTTGTTTAGGCATACTACATATATGTAGATACATTTGAATGTATACATGTATGTCGTATTGTGATCGCATATATGCAGTACTTTCGTTACGTATATTTTTTTAAATAATTAAATATGATTATATAATTGTATTACATATATGTAGTACTAATGTATTAATTAAATATAGTCTGTGTTACATATATGTAGCACTATATGCATATGTATTACTATTGTATCATATACATGTATTACCATTGTATCATATATTAATATTATATGTTTGCTTTAACTTATAACTAGGTGTTGATATACAATGTCAAAATGCACATGGACTATTTATAGCATACTATACATATGTGTAATATAAACATATAAGGTTGAATGTGGTTGTGATTTGATTAATAATCATGCTTCAGACATGATTACACCATTAAATACTGAAAATGTCGCATTTTTATTTATGTATCAGTCGGCACATCAAAGTTGACATACACATACGTTCCGAAAAGGCAGTCGTAGTTATATTGCATATGTGTAACGTATGTTGGACTCGGCTGGGCATTTGTTTAATCAAAATATGGTATTTTCCTGGAGTAATAGTTATTCTAACCAAAACAAATTAAGCAACATCAACTTAGGAGTTCGATGGGGAATTCTGGTCAAACTAAACATGTCTTCACTCCGAGTAATAAACTATTAACTAGTGTTTTTACCCACACATCGATGCACATGTTCTCGTTTTCTATGTTGATTGTTGCAAAGCCAAGACTTATAAAATGCTGCAACTAAAACAGGAATTTATTTAGGTAAACACAAAGGTAAGAGTGAAAAATAACTATAGCCGCGTTCAAAGAGAAATGCCGACCCGTCAAAGCAATAAACCAAAGAACACAAAAACAAATAACAAACACCTATACTACTTTAAAATGCAGTTGTAATTCAAACAAAAAAAACATTTACTCAAACACATGGTACGCTAAAATGTAAAAAAAATAAATCCTAAAAGTAAGGGTCTACAACAACAAAGAACAACTCACTAACTAAGATATTATACATGCTTTTGCAACCTACATCTGCGAATAATAAAAAAAAGGTATGGCCAGTTAAAAAACTCTTAAACACACGCTTCAATAACAAAAAACCAAAAAAAAAAATGGACGAACATCTTGTATGCAATCCATAAACTAACTCACTATCTATGATGTTATATGTATAAAACACGGGTTGTAATACATTAAAAAGCTTTGCATTTGCAACGTGCATCTGCAAAATAAGTTAAAAAGGTACGTGCGGTCAAAAAATTAACTCCAAAACGCACGCTTCAATAACAAAAATTCAACCATACATTTAGTCACACACTTGGTGTGAAGTTCGTAAACTACCGTCATCTATTACAATCTACGATACATAAACGAAAAACACATTTTCTATGCCAATGAAATACATGCATCTGCAACATGCTTTGGCAAAATCATTAAAAAAATGGCAACGACAATTAGAACAGCTCCAAAACTCATGTTTTAATAACAAAAAACCAAAAGGACATTTATTCGAACACCTGGTATACAATCCATAAACCACTGTCAACAACAGCAAACAACAACACACAAAAGGAAAAACACAACTTCTAAACCATTAAAATACATGCATCTATAACTACAACAAAAAAAAGAAATCATGAGAGAAAGAAAGAAAGAAAAAACTAATCAAATTACTTTACCTGAAACAAAGTTGTGACTGACAGTTAGAATATCAGACGAACAAAGACAAATTATAAGCACAAAGTGATGTCTCATCACAAACTTGTTCAACAATAGCTTTCAAGGGTTTGCATCTGTTTGCAACTAATATATATTACTTGAATACATTATATTACATATATGTACTACTTAACGTTATATTACATATACGTAGCATATAACAAAATGTTACCTTTTTGATCAAATACACCATATTGTAACAGAATATACAGATAATGAATCAATATAAACATATGAAACTGGATGAACACTCCTATCAAACAAAATAAGATTCCTTCATTGAGTAGCAACTGATTTTAACATATATTCGCATAATTCTGGAATGTAGAACACTCAGGTGTAAGACCCCTAACTCGGTAGCCCTACTTTAACGCCGGATTTACTCATAAACACCGTTCTTACAATCAGAGTTAATTAAAACTCTTCGCGGAAACGTTAACCTAAATCATTCGTTACAAAACATATAATCTTTTCTCTAAAACCATAACATAAACATCATATTTAAAACATCATTTCTTCCATCGTCAGATGCCAGCCATTCAATCCATGTCATGTGTGAAATGAATGAATTAAGGAATGAACATGGTTTATATATTACGGATCATGGGCTTAGGCCCATGGTCTTTTCCCATTTCCTTATTAATCCAAGTCTACTACCCAACAAAAGCCCATCTCATAACATCTAGTCTTATTGTTATCGATCCACTAACTCGGTTATTTCACCCGACACTATATAATATATTAAATATTATTCTAGAAATTCGGGATGTTACAAGTCTACCCCCCTTATAAGAGGTTTCGTCCCCGAAACCTACTTTTTTATCCTAGCAGGGTTACTCCATGTTCTTGTCCCTTCATAGAACGTCATACCTCCTCACCCACCACTTTACCTCTTCTCTTAACAATTATAGAGTTGATCATGGATCTTAGCTTTCTTAGGTGGCTTCCCATGGAGTTCCCAATGATGGTTTCATTACACAAGATACATTACTTTAATCATTATCATCTACCTTTGGCTCGATAGGTCGAGACCATTGAACAATCACAAATCATTCACACTAAATCACAAGAAAACTCAAGTCATTCATAAAAACATAAAAAGAAATCATTAAAGCTTTCCAGACAAACGTAGGTTCAAATTGTAACATAAAACACCCCTTAACAACACTAACATAAAACAACTGTGACAAGCCACTTATTCTCTTGAAACATTCTCAGTGACTGACAAACCATCCTTTTACGCGTCACCCTTTCTTCCCTCCATCGCTACGGCTTCTCCACAATCTCTTGCTATGTGACCTGACTTACCACACTTGTAACATTTCTGGTCCTCGGTGCATTCACGAGAGATGTGCCCCTTCTTCCCCCATCGGTAGCACTGGTTTGAACCAGCCTTGCATTCCCCCAAGTGCATCTTTCCGCACACCTTACATGTTTCCTTTTCTGCCATCTTCTGTGTCTTCCTCCCTGCATGCTGTACGACATCTGCAGTCCGTTTGCTTCCTTTCCCTACTTCCTTATCTTCCACTTCCACATCATCCGCCGCCAGATCATCATAAACCACCTCTGCTAACTCAACTGCAGACTCAAAGGTAGCAGGTTTGTTAGCCCTATCTAACGTGCGGACCTTCTGGGGAAGTCTCCTGACGTAGCACTTGATCCGTTTTGCCTCATTGTTCACCATGTTAGGCACCAGCCTAGACATGCGGTTGAATTCAATGGTGTACTCGCGGTGTGTTATCTTGCACGCCTTTAAATTCAGAAACTTCATCTCGGCCCTCTCAACCTCGGCATCATCACAGAACCTTTTCATCACGAACTCCTTCAGATCCTCCCACTTCATTGCCTTGATCTCTTCTTTACTCTTCCTCTGCTCCACCGACTCCCTCCAGTAAATTGCTTCGTCACCAAACGATTGAGTAGCATAACTCACAGCCTGGTCGGGATGGCACTCGCTAATGCGGATAATATTGTCCATTGTGGTTATCCATTGATGGGTAGTGATTGCGTCTCCCAAACCAGTCAGCTTTGGCGGGTCACATCCTTTGAAGGACTTGTAGTTGCACCTACCTCGGCCTCTCTTCCTGTCATCCACCTTCACAGATTGGTCTTCGCTCGAGTCACCCTTCTCCCCCTCCCCATATATCTTACCATTGTCCCATAATCTCTCAGCTGTTCTTGCATGACTCCTAGTAAACTTCTCAGGATACAAATTCTTCATGGCAGCTGCTACAGCTTGAGCAATGGCAGCTTGAACAGCAGGGTTAAGTTGATGTCCTTCGTTGTTGCTCAGATTTCGATCAGCTGCACTTTCTTCTCCATTGGTGTAACACCCCGTAACCGCAGCGGAAACGTAAACGGGATGCAACAGACACCTCTGATATCAACCACATTGTTTATAAAGAAAACTGAATACATTAATATACTTCAAATTACATTATCTCATATTTCATTACCGTCTAGGTGATACACACATCATACAATACGATACATAATTCTATTTAATATAATGTATCATAACATCTCGCACGCAAATCTTACACACATCAAGCACTTAGAACGTAAGCAATCACTTCATCTTAATCGTACCTGAAAAGCATGTGAGAAAAACGGGTCAACTACGAATAGTTAGTGAGTTTCACAATTTGAGTAAACCATGATAAATCAATATCATAATATAATATTATCGATGTAATTATGCTGAGCCCACAAGTGAAACCTCTGACTATCCACACACAACCCCGTGGCATACTCCGCCCACGAACCTGCCCCAAACTGCTATGCCTAACATTACATAGAAAAATATATAACAACAAAATAGACATGTGCAACTGGCTGGGAAACATCAGCAAATCCATGCCGGACCAGTTGGGTTTGTCAGACCAATAGTACTATTCACACTCTACCGGCTTTTAGCTAATCACTCGTGTTGCGGGGCCTTTCAATGTTAGCAACTCAGACAATTACCATCTTAGTACATTTCCGTACGATTCCAGTACAATAAAATATACATAAATACACGCAAATCCATGCGTTCAGTATGTACTTAAACATTTCAATAGTAACATGTTTTCCGCCCCGGGAAAATATTTAAAAACAATTCAGAAAAAGGGGCTCGTGAAACTCACCTTATCGCAAGCAAGCACGTAACACAGTACGTAAGCTACTAGTCCGGATCTGTAATACGATCCCTAAGCTCGTTACTATACAATCACTATTAATATAACTTTAACCGTGTTAACCGGTACATCTGGGGACACTGTTAACCCAGTACTGTACCCGTTCCGGGGGCAATGTTAACCCAGAAACACTTCTCCGGACTCAGATTGTGATATCGTTTAGAGTTCAATAGTTAAAATTACTATTAGTTCGTTTTCCCCGTTTTGCGTGCCTAGCACGGTTATCCGTTTTTACGCTCCAAAAATGAGTTTGGTCACACACGACCCGAAAATAGTTGTTGCCTGATAATTCAATTGTAATTATGAAATTAGAGCTCGGTTTAGACGCCCCGATTGGCCGCGGGACCCGTTTCCGTCTTCAGTGTACCGGAAACTGTTAAATCGGGTAAAATTACCCAAATCATCCGAATTATTTTCGGATGATTTCATTTTACTTGTTTAACTCAGTTATATGAAAATAGTCCATTTTTAAGGTTTTTATACACCAGTCAACTCGTTATGCGAACTTTACCGGTTTACGCGTTTTAAACATTAAAAGTTTGTTTTTATTTTCTTTTTTGCACAAATAATTATCCGTTTAATCTCGGATCTTGAAATTTTGCACAAACCACTTTTTGACAGTGGGGAATTTTATAAAAATATTTCCATAATTAATTTTTATACTAAAAATTTATTTATCTCTTTTTAAACACCATTTAAACACTAAATATGTCGTAAATAACAAACGACCTTAGAAAAATCCCAAATTTTTCCTGGATGGCCCCTGCCATCCACATAGTCCCCTGTAATTTTTCTAGAACCAAAATCTCTTTTTACATGCCATTTTCACTAAAACCGAGCTAGAAAACCCTAGAACTCGTTTAACCGAAAAGCCTACTTAGACTTCTCCAACGGACCTAAAATTTTGTGTGTGACTTTTACATGTTTTAAAAAGCTTATCTGGAATTTTCCAGAAGTTTTCATGATGTTTAACTATTTTTCACCATTTTTAGCCAAAACCGAGCATTAAATTCACCAAATATTCATCCTTTGTCCAAAATTTACCAAATTTTCATAGATCTCATATTTTCATGTATTTAACACTTCTGTAAAATTTCATGACCTAACTCTAAACGTACCATGATCTGTCCAAAACACTCATAACCGAACATAAACCGAATATACCTTTTGTTTTCCGCCACTACAAGCTACAAACTCGTCTTTCCGCCTTATCTACCACTAAATACAGAACCTACATCCAACATACCACAATACCAAGCAAGTTACACTCACCATCAAGCCTCTTACACTATAGTTTCGGTTATTGTTTCAAAACTAAAGTTTAAACCGTAAAAATTCGTTTTTGGTTCGTTTAACTCCTTTCTTGGACCAAGATCCCTTGTATAACCCGTATACATCACTTGATCATGCAAGAATCGGTTTCATCTCGGGTTTTCACCCTTTTTCACTTGAAACCTCATTTTCTTGCAAATAAACTCAAAAAACGAAGATGGAAACGTAAATAACTCGATCTTTACCTTGATTTTCTTGCTACAAACTCGGGTTTTAGTTCATAATTTGGAGAGAAACTGGAAGAATGTTGAATGTGTTGTTAAAAAAAAAATAACAAAGGCAAAGGGGTATATCCCCTTGCCGATCGGAACTCAAGGGGGTGGGGTGGGACCCACCTCTCCATTTCTAGCCACATATTTGGATTTCTGAAATCTGGATAACGTTTTGGATAATCTGGTTCAGTTCGTTTTTCTGTTAAATGTTTAATCTAACTTAAAACGAGGCTAAAATGGTCGTTTTCGGCTTAAAAAAATAAATTTATTTAAAACCGATTTAAAAACTTTAAAAACTTAAACCATGACATTTATTATCTTAAAACATCATATTATTAATAATTGCGCATCTTTTTCGGCTTGATCGATCGTCTTTTGCTTGGTTTGGTATTAAAGGTTTCGTTTAACGTACCGACGTACCATTAAATCGAAATTCTTTTTCTGTGCTTTAATTCACTTATCCCGAAGCTTTAACACTTCGTAAACATCACTAAATATTATATATCGTCTATAATTGAACCCTCGATTCGTTCAGGTTTCAATAACTATCGATCGATTAATCGCATATTCAATACGATGAATTATATATTCACGTACAATCAATACAGTGAACCATGTATTCTCGTATAATTACTATGGTAATTCATGTACCCGACGTTAAATATAACGTAACTATTGTCTACCGGTTAGGGTATACCTGGTTTCGTCGGAATCGTTACATTCTCCCCCCGTTAAGAAATTTCGTCCTCGAAATTTTACACGCCCACTATCCCCTTCCGAGAGAAAGGTGGGGGTTTTTCCTTCAGAATTCACCCTCGCGTTACCAGGTATAATCTGGTCCTCGCTGTGAATTCCACTTAATCTTAATCAATAAAGCTTGGTGTGTCCAAACTGTTTAGTTTTTCTCGTCTACTATCTCTACGAAATTATTTATGATATCAAGCATGACTTCTATGAGTACCTCCATTACTAGTACTCTCGTTGCCTCATCGCTTAGATAATTTTCAATCCATATACATGGCAAAACATCATGTTTAGTACTTAGCCCCTGGAGTACTTTAATCGATAACCTAAATGACCAATCATGGAGATAGTCTCATAAGGTCCAATATATTAAGAAGCTATTTTCGGTTTTGCCAAACCTTATATCACCTCTCGAAGGTGATGCCTTAAAAATGCCTTGTCACCTCTTTCCAGTGACAATGGTTTCCTTTGAATGTCGACTTAAATCCTTTGCCAATCTCGCGCTGCTTTCAACTTATCTTTAATATTATAAATCCGATTGGTTGTTTCTCGAATCAATTCAAATCTTATGGCTTGAGTGACGCCCATTTTCAATTTAACAAATTGGTGATAATTACTTCACCCATAGAAAACTTCAAGCTCTCGATGCTTCCTTCCCCGCCTTCCAATAATGGAAGTAGGATGACTATTTCGATCTATGCGCTTCGTCCATGATTAAATCACGAAGGTCATGGAGGGTCGGGATCCAAACCCGATTTTTGAAATAGAGAATTTCGTCCACGCGCTGTTCGAATTTCTTCTCATTGCCATAAAGTCCCTCCTTTTCCAATTGTTCCTCTTTCAACGCCTCACGTTGAGCGACTCGAATCAGGTCCGAAAGGTTCGACTGGACTATCATCCCTAGCGCTCTCACTCGCAATGGCTTAACCCGATCTTTCCTACTCAAGGCATCGGCTACGACGTTAGCCTTGCCGGGGTGATACGGATGTCACAGTCATAATCTCTTAACAACTCGACCCATATTCGTTGCCTCATATTCAGTTCTTTCTGATCGAATATGTGCTGCAAACTTTTATGATCTGTGAAGATGGTACACTTCGTACCGTAGAGATAATGTCTCCAGATTTTAAGTGCGAAGATAACCGCTCCCAGTTCTAAGTCGTGAGTAGTGTAATTTTTCTCGTGTACTTTCAACTGTCGGGAAGCATAGGCTATAACCTTATTGTTCTGCATCAACACGCATCCTAACCCTCTACGCGATGCGTCACAATACGCGAGAAAACCATCGTCTCCATCGGGGAGACTTAAAATCGGCGCTTGGCACAATTTTTGCTTCAACGTTTGAAACGCCGTTTCCTGCTCTTCTCCCCGTTCATACTTTCGATCCTTTTGAGTCAGGAGAGTTAAAGGTTGGGCGATGCTGGAAAGTTCTCTATAAATCGACGATAATATCCAGCTAAGCCTAAGAATTGGCGGATTTCCTTTGGCGATTTAGGCGCTTGCCAATTCTTAATTGCTTCAACCTTACTCGGATCAACGTGTATTCCTTGATGGTTTACTACGTGACAGAGGAATTGCACTTCTTGTAACCAGAAGTTACACTTGGAGAATTTTGCATACAACTTCTCCTGATTCAGAAGCTCTAAAATCATTCTTAAGTGTTGCTCGTGCTCTTCTTTACTTTTCGAGTAAATCAAAATATCGTCAATAAACACAATGACGAATTTGTCGAGTTAAGGTTTACAGACTCGATTCATGAGGTCCATGAACACTGCCGGCGCATTTGTTAGCCCGAAAGGCATAACTAAGAACTCGTAATGGCCGTAGCGAGTCCGGAATGCGGTTTTTGGGATATCTTCTTCCTGAATTCTAACCTGATGGTATCCCGATTTAAGATCGATTTTTGAGAAATAGCTCGCACCTTGCAGCTGGTCAAACAGATCATCAATTCGGGGAAGAGGGTACCTATTTTTGATTGTTAACTTGTTCAACTCCCTGTAATCAATACACATTCTAAGGCTCTCGTCCTTCTTTTTCACGAATAATACAGGTGCACCCCACGGGGAATGACTAGGACGTATAAATCCTTTATCCAACAATTCTTGCAAATGATTGGATAATTCTTGCATCTCGGACGGTGCAAGTCGGTAGGGTGCTTTAGCAACAGGGCCAGCTTGAGGTATTAAATCGATTCTGAATTTGACATGTCGGGTTGGCGGTAATCCAGGAAGTTCTTCTGGGAAAACTTGTAGAAATTCGCGTACCACCGGGATATCATCCACCCGTTTCTCCTCAAAATCTGTGGCCGTCAAGCTCGCTAGATACGCCACGCATCCCTGGCGTATATATTTTAACACCTTGAGGTGGGATATAAATGGTATCATTGTGCCCGAATTCTCTCCTTGCACTAACATCTCTTCGTCATCCGACACCCGGATCTTGACGATTTTCTTTTCACAGTTTATTTCCACTTTGTTACGTGCTAACCAATCCATTCCCACTATCACGTCAAAACTACCTAATTCTACCGGTAATAAGTCAATCAGGAAGGATTGATCGTTCAGAACAAAAGGGCAATTCCGAACTATCTGATTAACTATCATGGTTTTACCGTTAGCGACTTCTACGGTATAAGGTTCTATGGTTTCACTAATCGGTATCTTTCCAAATGGTAGGAGGTTAACAGGAACTAACTTCTATCGGCGACCGTAAAAATATCACTGAAGCCTATTGATTTAAAACTACAACATACTTAATACCACCTATGGATCATGACGTGCTTTATTCGAATTACTCACAAAAGCACGACTCCTTGCTTGATCAGAGGTTGATGCTTGTCATGAGGTTCGTCTTCCAACGACACCTTGGTCCAACTTTGGGCAATTTCTCTTGAAACGTACTGTACTGCCACATTCATAGCAGGTACAACTGTTTGGCATAATTTGATTTCTTTGGATGGATTGTTATTGAAGCTGTTGGGTTCGGAGTGGTTGTACACGAATGTGTTGGGGTTACCGGTTCACATGGCTTCAATTGGTTCTACAATTGGGGCATTACGTCCATCTTTACCACATCTGTGGCCTACTATCACTCGACATTCTTCTTCCTGCCGATAACCATATTTTCCACATTTAGGGAAGGACCCTTCATGCGGTTCATGTTTTCACACCAGAACTAGTCTTAGTATAATTCTGGGTTGTAGGACATACCTACTTATTCAAAAGCCTATCTTGCACTATACCTTTATCATTTCTCTTCTTTAACACTCGACGTCTCACTTAACGTCCTTCCAGTCCGCTTCCCATAGAGTCAAATATATCAATGCTGGCTTGTGACACAACCCTTCCAAAGGTTGTATATTTTACAGGATTGACTATACTCCTTATCGATGGAGTTAGTCCCCAATATAGCGCTCACTTCGCTTAGTTTCAGGAGTAATTAGCCATGTTACCAGACATGACAATTCCTTCAAACGATTAGCGTGTTCTAAGTGATCAGCACACAACATTTCTATCTTTCATAGCTCAGTTTCCAATCTCTGAACTTAATTACTCGAATTAAAGTGCTCTAGCCCAAGAATTTTAAATTCCGACCATATCATCTGAGTAATAATTTTCTAACTATAATTTTGTACCATCGTGTTCCATCACGATACAACATAATCTACCAACATATCTGTAGCATATTTCACTACACAATGTTCTAGACTCTTACCAATATCCTTAACCATTTCGATCTTTTCTATCCACTCACTAATCTATTCCTCCCTTTACCATCAGTAAACTATTAATAATTTCCTTAACACAACCAACAAACATATCCTTCATACCGGATCTAATTCATAACGACTACTATTCATGTTTAGTTTATAATTGATACTTGTAGTCATAATAGTATTCGGTGGGACATTATCACTCTTAGTAATATCACTAAGAATTGAAATATTCATATTCATGTGATTGCTCGATCCATAATTCTGCGATCACATTTGCATCAACACTAGCAGTGATCTGTGATACGACATTCGGTATCATCATCCGCTATCTTTGAGCAATCAACTGAATCATATCAATCTCCATCATTGGAGTTACTCTTTTTATGTCATCCTGCCGTACCCATCTCGTACGCAGTAATCAATACTAATCTCACCGTATAACTCGTTACCAGCTCAATCATAACAGCAGGTACACATACACACCAAATATTATCATACATATTACACATACCAGTATCTAGTATATATGTCCCACAAATATTATAACATATGGACTTAACCTGACGTCGGTTAACGTTTAAATATGTTTCATAACCCTTGTCACCAACTGACATATAGATCTTTCTCAACAAAGATTAATGTTTAATATGCTTGATTTCAATATCCTTCTGCATGTCAGCATAACCGATACATGCTCACCGTGAGCACCAAACGATTACGTACCACGGAGTTATAATATCCGTGTCTATTTGTATATCCGGCATACACGGTATACCACCTACGAACGAACAACCAACTATGCTATAATGATTCCAACACCTCTTTGTGTACGGGTAATCATTCTATTCGAGTATACATGGGTATAGGCATCTAACGGATGTAAGGATAACATAGGGAGCTGCAAGGTTTAAGGTAATCGCGCAACCCATGTTGCCTTCAAATATTATCAATTACTATTATGGGAAACTCTATCACTTGCTCAGTCAATGTCCTCGGGCGTTCTAGGTTCGCTAAAATCGGTAATTCTCGATCTGGAGGTGGTATGTCTCATATGTTTGAGAGTGAGAAATACACATATATTTCTATATATTATTTTTATCTGCTCATTTATTATCAAATTTATTATTTTTTACCTTAATGGAATAAGAATGGGTTTAGGTACAGGTCCGTCCATACGTGAGGGTCGGCGGTTCGGGTGAACATAGGGGGTTATTAAGATATACGGTACCGGTATTGGTAGGGTAAGGGATTTATTAATTTCGGTTGGGAGTGACGGTTACTAGATATTTCTGGTTAATGTCAAACGGGAGATCTAACTTGGTACTATCATAACTATGGCCCGATAAGTCAGACTTATCATCAACCGATGCTCTAGTAATTTCAGCATCCTCGGTACTTTTTATTATTTCATCCCCCGGTTCCTTATCCGGGTCCTATTTCTCAATACATGTACCCACAAGATATGTACATATATATATATATACACATTAGCACGTATAAATATTATTATATACTTTACACATATGTTGCCATTTTTACCTATTAATGTACCCAGTGACTTCCCCTGAATTCCCTCGTGCAGACAAGTCTGTTATTATGTTCCGGACCATAATAACTCACTTGTCCGACCGAGTTCATCCCGATACTCGTCACCATATATTATTAGTTGATATTCAGATCCTATAATACTTGAGCTACTGGTTATATTTTAGGTATCTTTTAAAGACATCCTAATTCTTTATAACCAATGGCTCTGATACCAAGTTCTGTAACACCCCGTAACCGCAGCGGAAACGTAAACGGGATGCAACAGACGCCTCTGATATCAACCACATTGTTTATAAAGAAAACTGAATACATTAATATACTTCAAATTACATTATCTCATATTTCATTACCGTCTAGGTGATACACACATCATACAATACGATACATAATTCTATTTAATATAATGTATCATAACATCTCGCACGCAAATCTTACACACATCAAGCACTTAGAACGTAAACAATCACTTCATCTTAATCGTACCTGAAAAGCATGTGAGAAAAACGGGTCAACTACGAATAGTTAGTGAGTTTCACAATTTGAGTAAACCATGATAAATAAATATCATAATATAATATTATCGATGTAATTATGCTGAGCCCACAAGTGAAACCTCTGACTATCCACACACAACCCCGTGGCATACTCCGCCCACGAACCTGCCCCAAACCGCTATGCCTAACATTACATAGCAAAATATATAACAACAAAATAGACATGTGCAACTGGCTGGGAAACATCAGCAAATCCATGCCGGACCAGTTGGGTTTGTCGGACCAATAGTACTATTCACACTCTACCGGCTTTTAGCTAATCACTCGTGTTGCGGGGCCTTTCAATGTTAGCAACTCAGACAATTACCATCTTAGTACATTTCCGTACGATTCCCGTACAATAAAATATATATAAATACACGCAAATCCATGCGTTCAGTATGTACTTAAACATTTCAATAGTAACATGTTTTCCGCCCCGGGAAAATATTTAAAAACAATTCAGAAAAAGGGGCTCGTGAAACTCACCTTATCGCAAGCAAGCAGGTAACACAGTACGTAAGCTACTAGTCCGGATCTGTAATACGATCCCTAAGCTCGTTACTATACAATCACTATTAATATAACTTTAACCGTGTTAACCGGTACATCTGGGGACACTGTTAACCCAGTACTGTACCCGTTCCGGGGGCAATGTTAACCCTGAAACACTTTTCCGGAATCAGATTGTGATATCGTTTAGAGTTCAATAGTTAAAATTACTATTAGTTCGTTTTCCCCGTTTTTCGTGCCTAGCACGGTTATCCGTTTTTACGCTCCAAAAATGAGTTTGGTCACACACGACCCGAAAATAGTTATTGACTGATAATTTAATTGTAATTGTGAAATCAGAGCTCGGTTTAGAAGCCCCGATTGGCCGCGGGACCCGTTTCCGTCTTCAGTGTACCGGAAACTGTTAAATCGGGTAAAATTACCCAAATCATCCGAATTATTTTCGGATGATTTATTTTTACTTGTTTAACTCAGTTATATGAAAATAGTCTATTTTTAGGGTTTTTATACACCGGTCAGCTCGTTAGGCGAACTTTACCGGTTTACGCGTTTTAAACATTAAAAGTTTGTTTTTATTTTCTTTTTAGCACAAATAATTATCCGTTTAATCTCGGATCTTGAAATTTTGCACAAACCACTTTTTGACAGTAGGGAAGTTTATAAAAATATTTCCAGAATTAATTTTATACTAAAAATTTATTTATCTATTTTTAAACACCATTTAAACACTAAATATGTCGTAAATACCAAACGACCTTAGAAAAATCCCAAATTTTTCCTGGATGGCCCCTGCCATCCACATAGTCCCCTGTAATTTTTCTAGAACCAAAATCTCTTTTTACATGCCATTTTCACTAAAACCGAGCTAGAAAACCCTAGAACTTGTTTAACCGAAAAGCCTACTTAGACTTCTCCAACGGACCTAAACTTTTATGTGTGACTTTTACATGTTATAAAAAGCTTATCTAGAATTTTCCAGAATTTTTCATGATATTTAACTATTTTTCACCATTTTTAGCCAAAACCGAGCATTAAATTCACCAAATATTCATCCTTTGTCCAAAAATTACCAAATTTTCACAGAACTCATATTTTCATGTATTTAACACCTCTGTAAAATTTCATGAGCTAACTCTAAACGTACCACGATCTGTCCAAAACACTCATAACCGAACATAAACCGAATATACCTTTTGTTTTCCGCCACTACAAGCTACAAACTCGTCTTTCCGCCTTATCTACCACTAAATACAGAAACTACAACCAACATACCACAATACCAAGCAAGTTACACTCACCATCAAGCCTCTTACACTATAGTTTCGGTTATTGTTTCAAAACTAAAGTTTAAACCGTAAAAATTCGTTTTTGGTTCGTTTAACTCCTTTCTTGGACCAAGATCCCTTGTATAACCCGTATACATCACTTGATCATGCAAGAATCGGTTTCATCTCGGGTTTTCACCCTTTTTCACTTGAAACCTCATTTTCTTGCAAATAAACTCAAGAAACGAAGATGGAAACGTAAATAACTCGATCTTTACCTTGATTTTCTTGCTACAAACTCGGGTTTTAGTTCATAATTTGGAGAGAAAGTGGAAGAATGTTGAATGTGTTGTTAAAAAAAATAACAAAGGCAAAGGGGTATATCCCCTTGCCGATCGAAACTCAAGGGGGGTGGGGTGGGACCCACCTCTCCATTTCTAGCCACATATTTGGATTTCTGAAATCTGGATAACGTTTTGGATAATCTGGTTCAGTTCGTTTTTCTGTTAAATGTTTAATCTAACTTAAAACGAGGCTAAAATGGTCGTTTTCGGCTTAAAAAAATAAATTTATTTAAAACCGATTTAAAAACTTTAAAAACTTAAACCATGACATTTATTATCTTAAAACATCATATTATTAATAATTGCGCATCTTTTTCGGCTTGATCGATCGTCTATTGCTTGGTTTGGTATTAAAGGTTTCGTTTAACGTACCGACGTACCATTAAATCGAAATTCTTTTTCTGTGCTTTAATTCACTTATCCCGAAGCTTTAACACTTCGTAAACATCACTAAATATTATATATCGTCTATAATTGAACCCTCGATTCGTTCGGGTTTCAATAACTATCGATCGATTAATCGCATATTCAATACGATGAATTATATATTCACGTACAATAAATACAGTGAACCATGTATTCTCGTATAATTACTATGGTAATTCATATACCCGACATTAAATATAACGTAACTATTGTCTACCGGTTAGGGTATACCTGGTTTCGTCGGAATCGTTACAATTGGTGTTAGTAGCTGATTCAACAGAAGGTTCTCGGACCATCCGTGGCCTACCACGATGTCCCGTACGACCTCCCGCTCTCGCAACTTCTCTAGCTCCAGCCATCGTATTCTAAAAGGGAAAACACAAGCGTCATCAATCAAGGAATTATTTAGCACATGATTCGTAAGGTAAGTAGTTAATGACAGTGGCTTAGTGTAATTAACTATTTGCATTACTCCTCAGTTTCTACATACTTCCTTTTATGATTTCACTTGTGCTAGTTTCTACTTTTAAACAGTGAATCAATCAAACAATCAATTAATCATATCCCTAACCTGCACATATTCTTCCTTTAGCAATTAAGCTAATATTAACTTACATTATTTAACCATACCTTTACCTTTATTGAGCTTGCTTGAGTGACACATGGCTATCTTGAACTGGCATATTCTTTCTTTTATTACTTAAATCTCATTCTCTGTTCGAGTCTAAGCATGTAGGATGCTTAAATCTCTTAAACTTTGCTCTAATACCAACTTGTAAGGCCCCGAACCCGGTAGCCCTATTTTAACGTCGGATTTACTCATAAACACAGTTCTTACAATCAAAGTTAATTAAAACTTTTTGCGGAAACGTTAACCTCAATCATTCGTTACAAAACATATAATCTTTTCTTTAAAACCATAACATAAACATCATATTTAAAACATCATTTCTTCCATCATCATATGCCAGCCGTTCAATCCATGCCATGTGTGAAATGAATGAATTAAGGAAGGAACATGGTTTATATATTATAGATCATGGGCTTAGGCCCATGGTCTTTTCCCCTTTCCTTATTAACCCAAGTCTACTAAGACCATCTCATAACATCTAGTCTTATTGTTATCGATCCACTAACTCAGTTATTTCACCCGACACAATATAATATATTAAATATTATCCTAGAAATTTCGGGATGTTACATCAGGCAAAGCAACACCTAATCGATTTAGTAGTGAAACAAATGTAAATCAGTTAAAAACCATGAAAGACTAAATACGACAACAATCGGATTACAAAAACATGCAATTGACATGTTAAACTATTGAAATAATTGTTGATTAGGGAGTAGAATAACCGAGTTGTCATGATTCGTTATTTGCAGGTGCTAATTTATGTTGAACTAGGGTTTCTATTGTGATTGTTGCACATGGGAATGTGGGTCAAACAGAGAAGACGCGAATTGTTCTCTATTGGAGCAATTTACAAAAATAACCCTTTATTTAAGAGTTCTCTAGTTCTCTCTCTAACAAGGAGTTCTATCTTGATCCTTCCTATATATATATATATATATATATATAAGCGTTCAAATAAAAAACAATTGTTTTGTGAGAAGTGTGAGAAAGCTTTAAAATAAATCATACCACCTAAATAGGAAACTATACAACTTTTAGAAACTACCATTCTCAACCACTAAATCCTAGATCCAAGGGTCTACATCTATTCTTATGCTTCTCACAAAACTATTGTTTTTTACGTTAACCCTACCATATATATATATATATATATATATATATATATATATATATATATATAAAGTTGGTTACTATTATATGAAGTTGTCCCTATATAAAAATAATAAGAAATCCAAAATATGTCGTTAAAATGTCCCCTTAAGATAGAAGTATAGAGTATTGTGTAGCTTGTAACAAAGAAGCAAACCAAGTTAGGGGTGTACAAACAGGTTAGACCCGTAAGAACCAACCTGGATCTGTTTAGTGGTACTCTTAGGACTCAGGATCTGACCCTATTGTAAATAACTGGGTCTGATCGGTTTGGGTCTCGCATGTCTTACCTGGTTTATGTAAAGAGAAAATAGTCAGACATGCGAGACCCTGACCGAACTCTTTTAATGGTATTCTTAGGAGCCGAAAACCGACCATATTGCAAATAGTCGGGTCTAATCCGGGTCAAGTCTCATGGGTCTTACCTGGTTTATGTTCACCCTTAAACCAAGTAGTTGAGTCCCCTTCATAGTTGTGGATTAGAGAGCACATATCAGCAATACGAGAGAAAAGTATTGGGTTATTTGGGTTGCGAACATACCAACATCATATGGCATATGAGTCTGGCATTAAAATCAAAGAGATAAAAGTATTACTTATCACTTTTTTGCAAATATACATAGGTAATACAATTCCTCACACATTCTCAAACCTAATTCAATTTAAACAACGCTCAAAACACATATATTAATCCAAATCCAAATCCCAAATTACAAATGTACAATTACTAATTTTATTTTGGAAATGGGATGTCTTAGAAAATGAGGTTCTAAAGCCCTAGCTTCATTTCATTGTTCATAAAGATGGCTTTTGTAAAATCTAATGAGGCGGTTGAGATTGGGTCGCTGAAATATGCACGGCCTAAAGCAGATTGGACTTGAGTGTTATTTAGTTGACCCACTCACCCAAGTGCAACGTTGGGAGTCTTTGGTTTCAGTTTCCTGTTACTTGGTTCCATTTATAAACACCCTGTCTCGACTCGGGCTCGACTCATGAACAGCCAGTTGGTTCCATTTATTAACACTGGGGTTTTTTAAATAAAATTCTTGGTTCCAATTATTTTTCATATTTTGACTTTATTGTTGTAAGGGGGATGTTGGCCATGTGCGGGAGTGTTGTATCAAAGGTGGAATTATTGCATACCGGTACCTACCCATCAACGGTTCAATGATCCGTTGTTGTATCGGATTTGGTGTACGATGAAGTTCCAATGTCTTGAGGATGATTACGGGTTACCAACTACCGTTTTTATAGAGAAAATTCTCATTGTTAGTTTAACGGATGTAAAACAAGTGAAGGCCCGACCTTGAAGGTGTGTGAGCCGCACCTTCGGCCAGCACACCTTTTTTTTTGGGTGGGGAGTTTCTATATATTTTTTATGTATATTTTAAAAAATAATTCATATTCATCCTTCTTGTCTCTCCCCCGTTACTTATCCGACCACGCACCATCCGATTTTTTAGATTATGGTCCATGTCCGTTTAGATTGTTTAACTCTTGGATGGATAGCCAAGATTGTGAGGAGGTGGTTATTCAAGCATGTTCTTCGCACTACGTGAAAAATGACTTTTGGTCACACGAAAAAAGTGTGGTCGTAGGCCTTTAGCCACAACCATCTGGTTCAGGTCATGTGTGACCAAAGGTCACGACATCGTAGGTATCTTATGGCCACACACAGTTTTTAGTGACCTTATGTGGTTATAAGTGTGGCTAAAGGGTACCATCATTAGTTGATGGCCATCAAGAAGCCTCTCCAATAAGTGTGGCTAAAAGGTAGAAATTGGCCACATGACTATTTACTAGGTGTGACAATTGCGCATATAGAGCCACATGAATTCATGTTTCATGTAACACCGCGTAAATTATCATACTAGAATTTAGCCAAATATACTAACTTTTATAAGTCTAGGGACTAAACTTAAAATTTTAAAAATCTAGACGCATCACGAACGCGACGGGGTAGCCAATTCACCCATCGCGTATAGCGATGGGCTTGCACAAAGATCGAGAAATAGGAGGCGTAGCGATACGCCACAACTTAACCAATAAGGTCATCGCGTGTCGCAATGACAATGCAAAGTAACCGGGACACCTGTCAACACGTGGCACGATTTGACAGGCCCGTGTCACCACGTCAAAAGGCAACGTCTTATTGCAACGCCGCAATAAGCGACGAAATAAGAAGGAACCCATCGCTTATCACGACGGGTACCAAATCCGCCTATAAAAGGGGGGTGACGGGCCTTGATCCATCTCATCCCAAAATCACCTCCACTTTCACACACTTAACATTGAGAAGCATGCCCAATAGCCGTGACGAGCCGATATTCTGTTTTCTCGAAGTTCGTGCAAGTTTTGAAGTTATAAACGAGTAGCAATCACATAAGAGAGTAGAACAAGATCCTACCGTCAAGACTCTTTTCTTATTATCGATCTAAGTATCCGTGTTAAGATAATTTCGTTTAAGTTATATCTTATATATCAATCGAGGCTATTGCCTTTAACCTTGAAAGTATTTTATATACATTCTATAAACATTCATAAACGAGTTTTCATAAACGTTACTTTTTAATGATGTAATGTTAACAAAGATATATTTTGACGGGCATGTAGTAAACTATAAGGGTGATATCACTAGTAATAAGTTTCTTGCCTAAGGAAAAGTAATTCGTACAAATCCAAATCAACCGAGGGACCCGTTTACTTCCCAGGAGAACCTTACCAACGTGTTATAACCTATTAAGCCAAAGCATGCTATATCAAACGTCACATAAAAGCAAAATTTTTCATTCACAAACAAAGATAAATGATTTCAAGGTTAAGCTTAGCAATCATAACTTAAATAAGAAACCCCATTCAAAATATTTATACAAACCTATTCATGTATAGGTTAATATCATTCTCATTCAATCAATGTTTCAAACGCACACCAACGGTACAGGTGAATACGTTAGACTTTACAATCAATCAAAACATATTTATACTCGGTAAGAAGAACGGGTGTTTGTCTTAAAGAGTCAGTCAACGTTTACATGAGATTATGTGATCTCTAAAAAGTTATAATACAAAGCAGAAAATAAAATCAATCCAAGCCGATTACACATGTGTTTGGATCCAAACATAACTTTTCAGCCTAAACAGTCAAAGGCTATGTGGCCGCGGGTTAACGGTCATAACTAGTTCTCCATTAAGGGCTACGTGGCTCGGAGAACACATTTTTGTGTGTAGAGCAGTGGTACATATACCAGAAGTAGAAATACTTCCGCTGAGCTTGTCAAGAAAACTATATTTGTATTGTATCTGTTATTCAATCTTTTTGGAGTCATACGTGTTCACCAGCATATAGCTAACATATTTTTCCAACCCATTGCATGTAATTAAACATTAGTAGAAATAGCAAGGATTTGAGTCTTTATGAAGATAGAAGCGCGTTACAAGATGGCTCCATTTTTGATAAACTAAATCCTTGTAATATAAACACATATTTTTTAAACGAATACTAGGGTATTTAATTCCCAAGTAAATTTTCAATGTAAATTAACATTATATTCAACCTAAAAAGTCTTCCACTAAAATTAACCCATAAACTCAGATGTATTTACAAAACATGTACCAACTTGTGGTCACACGCCAAGGCCCTAAGTCGGGGTGTGATTTCAGCCACATGAATTTTATAATAATGTAGCCAATAGGGTTGTGGTAAGAGAGCATTGTGACCTATACTGTGTGGCTATAGCAAAGCAACGGCCACTTGAATTTAATAATAGTGTGGCTAATTGTATCATATAGACACTGGATGTTATATTAAATGTGGCTAAAAATGTTTACATGCCACTTAAACACTCCTTTGTAGATGATAGTGTGGCTATTGTCTTACCGTTTGTCACACATAATGCTTTTCGTAATTTAAAGTGTGACTACTGTCAAACTTTTCGTCACACATAGTGATGTATTGTGTGGCTAATCATACCATATAGACACTAGAGGTTATTGTCAATGTGGCTAAAAATGTGAACTTGTCACTCAAACACTCTTTTGTAGTTTGTGGTGTGGCAATTGTCTTACCGTTAGTCACACATAATGCTTTTGTAATATAAAGTGTGGCTATTATCATACTTTTGGTCACACATAGAAAAATGTGGCTAAAGGGTAGCAATGACCACATCAATTTACTATAAGTGTGACATTTTCTATTATATAGTCATATGAATTTATTGTAAGTGTGGCTAATGGTTAATTTTAGCCACACAATTTTTTTTCAATTTTAGGTGTGATTATTGTCTAACCTTTAGTCACACAAAATAATTTAAGTGTGGCTGTTGTATAAGCTTTGGTCACATATCACTACTAGATAACTGGGTTGTTTCCTATGCTCCTTTCCGTCGGAAACGCGTAATATAAAAAATCAGATTTTTAACATGCTAACAATGCATAATATAAATATTTCAAAGCATAAATATATAAATGTAACTAAACACATTAGCATAAATTCAAAACATGTTTTTTCATAAGTTTAATAAACCCAGTAACATAAATTCAAAACGGGTTTACGTTACCAAACCTTCACTAATAAGTTATAAATTCAAAATATTTGAAAGTACTAATAATTACTACCGACCTCAAACTAATCATAAACTCATCAAATTGTTTTTGCCTCCTTTCTTCATTTTCCTTAAGTTCTTTTTCCATTTGTTCCATTCGTTGCACTCGTTCTTCCAACTCGTTTCTTGACTTCCTTTAATTTTCTAGTTCTTTTTCCATTTCGGCTCTAACTTTTTGAACCTAAAATTGTTAAAATATTAACATCATAACTAGTAAAGGGTTAATGTGAGGCGAAACCTCAAAGCTAAGTAGGGGTGTTCACGGTCCGGTTTTCGCAGTTTTTCGTCAAACCATAAACCAAACAGTTGGTAACAGTTTTTGATTTATGTAAACCAAAACAAAACCGTATAACTTTTAAACCGAACCAAACCAAACTAAGAAGATATAAAATAATTAACTAATATATTACCCGAAAACGTGCAAACATACGAGCAATCACAATCTTTGGCACCATTCTGAATGTAGCCTAAGGTTCATCATAGTGCTCAAGTAGTATTTTTATGATATTCCTATGAATCTCATCACTCGCAAACCTATAATATTGAAATAACCAAGTAAGTATATTTGTAACATAAATAATGAAAATGTTAAAACTAAAAACATACTTCCTAGAGGTATCCCGAGGCACGATAGATGACGTGTCTCCCACAAGTATACATTTTAGACCATCGACATCGTCACTACCAACACCATCCCCATGTGATCCAACAAGTGATGCCCAACCATGATGGTTTTCACCCTTCCTAGGTACCGTGGTACGTCCATGCATAGCACGACGACTATCACGCACAATCACATTAGACATAATGTAACACAAACACAAACTTGAATCGATGACTCGTTGGTGATAATAATCAATGTCAACTGTACTAAAAAGTCCTAACATGTATTCACACATCGTATCATGGCAAATCAACCAAACATTCATCATACAACTTAAATTATGATTACTTAGTTCACGAGACAGATTATAGCATGTACAAACTGATTTTATTCACTAAGAAAAGATTAAGTAAAAATTCTACGAAATTTACCATAGTATAATATATGAATTAGGTTCCACAAACAGTTTTTATTATATTTTTCTCATGCATACAAAACTCAAAATAATTCAACCATTACAAATATGTACCAACAGTTCAGCAAATTGCACAACAAACACTTGTTTAGTGGTTCTATCAACTCATTAATCCAAATTGTGCAAGACCAATTGGGTTGTCTTCAACACTCGTAACACTAATTTTCAGAACTAGAACCAACCCGTTTGGTTTTGTCATTAGGGAGTTATGGTGTCGGAAAGATATACCAGAATATAACTCCCCGAATCAGTTTTGACCAGTGTTTTTGTAAACTCATAAAAACTATTCAAAACGTGTCTAAAAATTACAAACTTTACCTATCTGGAAACTAGATTCATAGTATACATCCTAGAATCAACAATCGTTCAATAATAATCGTTTAAAATCAAGTTACATACCAATAAATAAACGAAAATTAATCTGTCAGCAAACTGTTGTCATCAAAACTCAAACCCTAACATATTTATGACATCTCTAGGGTTCTAATTCATCAATTAACCTTTTAGAGATGAAAGAAGATATACTAAGCTTCAATTACAAGTTAAAGACATACATTTTTAGCGATGAAAGAAGATGCACTAAGCTTCAATTACAAGAAATAACACATAAAATTGAAAATCCCCAAACTTTGTTCTTAGGGTTCTTCACACTAAACACGAATCCATAAAAAATTGAGATAGAATTGATGGAAACCGACACCGCACGTGAAATCTTCTAACAAAAATAATAAGATTAGAGCCTGGAATCAAAGGATTTGGTTAATAATTGAGTGAGTTAGAGAATTAATGCTGAAGGATTATGGAAAATCCCCAAACTTGGTTCTTTGGGTTCTTCACACTCAACACGAATCCAGAAAAAATCGAGAGAGAATTGATGGAAACCAACACCGCACGTGAATTCCTCTCGCAAAAATAATAAGATTAGAGCCCTGAATCAAAGGATTTGGTTAAGAATTGAGTGAGTTAGAGAATTAATGATGAAGGATTAAGAAGAAGAAGAAGAAGAAGAAGAAGAAGAAGAAAAGTAGGTTAAATATGTGGTCAAATTAGATATAAGAAAGACAAAATGACAAAAGACGTCATTTATGTTGGCACGGTTATTCAATTGACGTCCTTTGGCAAACTTAACGACTAAAAACATCCTTTATATTTGAAAACTTATCACGTTACATCCTTTGACCCTAACCCAGTTAAATTTCCTCGTTAAATCCAGTCATGTGCAAGGCACATGAGGGTAGTTTAGTCATTTTACAAGGCTAATTCCAGGATTATAATAATATTAACAACAACTTTACAACACAACCCCAAATCAAAAAAAGATTAATATAAAAAACACAAATTCAACATCCACCACCACCATGAACAACCATCCTCTGTCAACCCACCTCCATTCAACCACCCAAATCCTCCACCAAACAACCACCATAATCCACCACCACCTCCTAACCTTCCTTCTCCTCTCCACCCTCATATCTACCCTCCGTTCCAATGTCGAAACCCCCACTCACTCCCCCACTTCCTTCATCGACCACGACCCATCTATCAAATCCATCCTCTGTCGTCTCCACATTAATAATCCCAATTCCAATATTAATCCACCTAATCGTCGGAAACCCTTTCTCCAGCTCACCCGTGTCGGAACCCTAGACGACGACTTCTTCTCCGGCAACGATCACCCAGATCACAGATTCTTCGGTACATCACATACCCACAAACCCAATTCCACCTCATTGTTATTCGACTCGTTTGACCCACAAATTTTCCCCAATTTTATTTCCAATCATGGAATTAGGGTTTCCGAAATTGTCCGTTCAACCCCCAAAATTCAATTCAAATTGGGCAAAGTTTTACCCAATTCGGAACGGAATAAGGATACGGGTGATGTTAATTTGAGTAATTTGAAAGATCGTGAACCGATTGAGGAAAATGAGAGTGAACGTGTTGATGAATTGAATCTTTTTTTTGAAAAGGTTTGAGCTTGAGCAGGGTGTTTTAGTATAATGATTTATTTTTAATATTATTTAATTTATTTTTTAGTATATGTAAAATGCCTAAACTACCCTCTTGTGCTTTGAACATGACAGGATTAACAAGAAAATTTAACTGGGTTAGGATCAAAGGATGTAACGTGATAGAGTTTTCAAATATAAAGGATGTTTTCGATCATTAAGTTTGCCAAAGGACGTCCATTGAAAAACCGTGCAAACATAAAGGACGTCTTTTGCCATTTTGTCTTAAAGAAAATTCATGATTTTCTGAAGAAAAGAGGGGGTTGAATTTAATTTGAAATTTTGAGGGAAATGAAATTAATAGGAACTAAATAGAATTAAATTTTTTTTATTTTTAATAATTAAAATAAAGAGTTGTTAGTGTGTGTGTGTGTGTGTGTGTATGGGTGTGTATAAATATAACAACTAATTAAACCTTAAATAATATAAGAAATTGTTTTTTAAATGTAAAAACATATAAAATAAAATACAAGTGATATTTATAGTTGCTCTAAAAGAGTTGTTTAAGAGTGTAGTAATTAGTGTTAACGCCCAATAAACCATACGTTCATTAGTGGGTCATACTAGTTCTTGATCGGTGTTAGTGTCCCATTATAGAATCTATCATGTCACAGTTGCTCTAAAAGAGTTGTATCAGAGTGTCATTAGTCATGGTTAGGTGTTAAAGCCTGAAACACACCATACTTTCGTCAGTGGGCCTTATTTGGCTATCATTAGTCATAGTTAGATGTTGATGTCCCTTGGTTACGTCATAGTTGCTTTAAGAAGTTTGTATAGGACTATCATTAGTTATAGTTAGATGTTAACGCCCAAAACATGTCATACATTCATCAATGGGCCTTGTTGGTATTAGTGGCCATTATAGCATCTATCATGTCCTCGTTGCTACAAGAGGGTTGTATATGAGTGTAGTGAGCCATAGGCATGTGTCAACGCCCAATAACTTGCCATACTTTTATTAATGGGCCATATTGGGCCTTGATTGTTGTTAATGGCCAGTATGGTCTCAATCATGTCATAGTTACGTTAGCAGGTTGTATGGGAGTGTAGTGAGTCATAGTTGGCCATCATACTTTTCATTAATGGGCCATCTTGGGCCTTGATAGTTGTTAGTGACCCATTGTAGTCTCTATCATATCATAGTTGCTCTAAAAGGGTTGAATATGAGTTTAGTGAGTCATAGTTTGGTTAACACCCAATAATATGTCATATTTTCATCAATAAGCCTTATTGGACCTTAACTGGTGTTTGTGGCCCATTATAGCCTTTATCACATCATAGTTTCTCTAAGAAGGTTGTATAGGAATGTCATTAGTCATAATTAGATGTTAATGGCCGATAACATGTGATACTTTCATCAATAGGTCTTATTGGGTCATAACGGTGTTAGTGGCCCATTATAGCCTTTTTCATGTCATAGTCGCTCTAATGGGCCATATTAGGGCTTGAAATCTCTTAGTGGCCTATTATGGCATGTGATATGTAACATTATATATTTAAGGCTTATATCGTGTTATAGGGAGTCATAGTAGACCACAATAGACAAAAACAAGTCATACATGTCATAATGGACCATATGGGCCTTGAAATCTCTAATGGCCCATTATGCATATAATTTTAAATTGTGTCTTAAGAGGTACAAATCGCCTAACCCGTCGATATACATTAAACATAGGGGTGGCAAATGCGTTGGGTTGGGTCAAAACGGGTTATGGTTCAGAAGGGGTTATGGGTCGAAACGGGTCAAGGTCGAAACGGGTCAATTAAAAAAAGGTTGTTATGGTTCGGGTCGGAACTGGTCAGGGTCAAAAGTTTCGGGTCATAACGGTCCGGGTCAAAATGGGTCAAGGTCGGAACGGATCAAAACAGGTTTCAGATCGTTTTTTTTTTTTTTGTGAACAAGGACAACGGAGGAAATGTTTTAGTTTTTTAACTTTTTTCTTTTTTTATTTATATTTTGACTTATAATTTTTTTATTATTATTTTTGAATATTAATTTAAATTGTGTCTTAAGAGTTAAGACGTACAACTCTCCTAACCCGTCGATATACATTAAACATAGGGGTGGCAAATGGGTCGGGTTGGATCGAAACAGGTTATGGGCTGGAATGAGTTAGGGTCGAAACGGTTCAGGGTCGAAACGGTTCAGGGTCAAAAGGTTCGGGTCATAACGAGTCCGGGTCAAAATGGGTCAATGTCGGAAAGGGTCAAAACGGGTTTCAGGTCATTTTTTTTTCCTTTCTTGAACAAGGATGTTTTAGTTTTTTTACTTTTCCTGTTTTTTATTTATATTTTAACTTATGATTTTTTTTATTATTATTTTTGAATAATTTTTGAGGGTTTTTAATCTTAACTAAAAACACCTTAGAAAAAATTCAAAAAAATTAATAAAAAAAAATCATAAGTTAAAAACGAAAAAAGTAAAAAAAAAAACTAAAACGTTTTTTCTCGTGTCAACGTTCAGCAAAAAAATTAAGAAATGAGCCTAAACCGAAACCTAACTCACTGAATGTGAATACTCGTGTTGGCTCGTTTCAGCAATTTTTCAGATCGTTTCAACACTTAACAGCTTGTTTTAACAGCAAACAGCATGTTAAACAGCTCGTTTCAGCGTGTTTTCAGTTTGTTCAGCACTTAACAGCTTGTTTTTACAGCAAACAACATGTTAAACAGCTCGTTTCAGCGAGTTTTCAGTTCGTTGCAGCACTTAACAGCTCGTTTTTACAGTAAACAACATGTTAAACAGCTCGTTTCAGCGAATTTTCAGTTTGTTTCAGCACTTAACAGCTCGTTTTTACAGCAACAACATGTTAAACAGCTTGTTTTAGCGATTTTTCAGTCCGTTTCAGTACTTAACAGATCGTTTCAACGCGTTTTGACCTGTTTTGCAGCAATTCAGCAATAAAAAAAATCAGCAGTTCAGCTCGTTTTTGCCCGTTTCAGCAGGTTACATAACCAATACTTCAAAACGTTTTGTGTTTTCAATCCAGAAAACAAGTATAGGCAAACGTTTAGTGTTTTCAAAACCAGTATGTCAGTGTTTTCAATCCAAAGCCTGGTTTCGTGTGTAATAGAGTTTCTCAAAACCAAATGAATGCATTAGACTCGCTAACTGTTACCTAATACAAGTGTTTTAAGTTATGAGAGTATGTTCAACAACACAAGACTCTAAGACCCACGTATGAACTCACACACAAACACAAACTTGACCCGGCGAATCGTTGGTGATAGTAAGTAATGTCAACAGTACCAAAAGTCCTAACATGTATCCACACATCATTTCATGGCAAAGCAACCAAATATTCATCATACAACTTAACTTATGATCATTCAGTTCACGAGACAGATTCTGGCTTGTACAAACTGATTTTATTCACAAAGAAAAGATTAAAGATAAATTCTACAAAATTTACCACAGTAGGATATATGAATCAAGTTTCTCAAACAATTTTTATTATATTTTTCTGATGCATATAAAACTCACAATAAGTCAACCATTACAGATAGGTACTAACAGTTCAGCAGATTGCGCAACAAAAACTAGTTTAATGGCTCTATCAACTTATTAAACCAAATTGTGTAAGACCAATTGGGTTATCTTTTAAAATCATAATAGTATAATACTAAGTTCCAGAAGTGGAACCAACCTGTTTGGGTTTGTCATTAGGGAGTTATGGTGTCCGAAAAATAGGCCAGATTATAACTCACAAAATCAGCTTTGACATATGTTTTTGTAAAAGCATAAAAGGTATTCAACACTCATCCAAAAATTACAAGTTTGCCTTTCTGGAAACTATACTCAAAATACTATATCCTAAAATCAAGAATCGATCAATAATCATTGTTTAACATTGAGTTACAGACCAATCAGTAAACGAGAACGAATCTGTCAGCCAACTGTTCTCAACAAAACTCAAACCCTAACATGTTATGACATCTCTAGGGTTCTAGTTAATCATGTTAAAAACCCTCGTTAGATTTGATCGCGGGATGGTTGATGAAGTTTGGAGCAAGAAGCAAAGTGATGAAGAAGAGTAATGAGCTTCAATCGATGTTTATGGATTAGGTTTGTAATTGGGAGGAGGTGAAGGTGATGGTCACATGAAACATAAAGTGTGGCGATTAACTAATAATCGTCATATTTGTTGTTTTTCTGTCACTATTAGCTTTTAGTCACACATCAAATATTATAAGTGACTATAAAATAATGCTTTATGGTCATATAAACACGTAAGCGTGACCATATATATTAGCTTTTAACCATATAGGAAATAATTAAAATGTGACCATTAAATGTTAATAGTCACGCGTTTTGTTTTAATGTCATCGTTAGCTTTAAGGCACACATAAAAGCATATAAGTGGCTAACAAACAATGTTATATGGTCACATTGACCCGTAAGTGTGACAATATGCATTAGCATTGAGCCACATCATTGAAACCTATTGTGGCCGTAGATCACATTCGGCCACACTTTTCTAAGTGTGGCTAGTAACTGTCACATTTTTTTTTGTTAAAGTGTGGCTAACGGTTTCGAACAACTTTGTTTTTTGTCATGCGAATTGAATAAGTGTGGCTAAAGGTTCCAGCAGGTTTTTTTTTTGTCACACGAATAACAAATTTGTGACGAAAAGACTTTTAGCCACATATTTAGACTGAAGTGTGACAAATAACCCAGACCACATGTGTGGCTAATAGCCATTTTTCATGTAGTGTCGTTGAAAGCAATGATAGCCCGGATGTCTTTTTGGCTAAAAAATTCAAAGTGATAAAGTCAAAGATTAAACGGTGGGTGCGAGAAAAAAATATCAAGGATAACGAAAAGTATGAGGCAGCTCTTAAAGAACTTACGGATATGGAGATTATAATGGAAGAAAAATTTCTTCAAGAGGAGGAGGAATGGACCAGAATTGAATGTTTAAAAGAACTATCAATTATAAAGGAGCAAAAAACAAAGGATCTTCAATAGAAAACTAGAGTAAAGTGGGCGTCTTATGGTGATGATAACTCCACTTTGTTTCACAGAGTGATTAAACAAAAGAATGTTTCCAAAAATCCACGGGCTGGTTATAAATGGGCGATGGTGTTAGATTCCAAACAAGGTGAAGAAGGAAGTTTTGAGTCACTTTAGGTCCCGATTCTGTGAACCGCTGAATTCGCGACCCAAGATAAATGGTGAAGGGTTTAAACGTTTATCTACAGAGGAGGCTAATCTTCTTATAACCTCTTTTTCAAACAATGAAATTAAGGCGGCTGTGTGGGACCGTGGGGATAACAAAGCGCCGGTGCCAGATGGTTTAAATTTTAAATTCATAAAAAGGTTTTGGCATTTATTTGAGGAAGATTTTGGGAAGTTGCTGTCATATTTCTACGATTCGGCTGAGTTGGATCAGAGATGTTGTTCTTTATTTATAGCTTTAATTCCTAAGCTAAGTGACCCAAGTTCGATACAAGATTTTAGACCAATTAACCTTATCGGGGCCATATCAAAGATCGTATCAAAACTTTTAGCTAATAGATTAAAGGGTGATCTAAAGTCGGTGATTTCAAATTCACAGTCAGCATTCTTAAGTGATAGGTCTATCTTAGATGGGCCTCTTATCATTAATGAAATTATCATGTGGTGGAAAAAAAAAAAAAGAAAATACTGGGGTTGTTACTGAAGATCGACTTTGAAAAAGCCTACGATCATCTAAATTGGAAATTGTTTGACAGTGTATTAGAGAATATGGGCTTTCCAATATTGTGGAGGAAATGGATTTTGGGGTTGTATGCTCGGTTCGATCGTTCATATTAGTCAACGGGTCTACCACATTTGAATTTAATTATTCAATAGGTATTCGTCAAGGGGACCCGATATCCCCGTTTTTATTTATATTGGCAATGAAAACGTTGTCAGTGATGTTCAGAAACGGGTGTAGTAATGGGGTGTGTCAAGTTTTTCAAATGCCGAATAAAGGTCCTCTTTTATCCCACCTTTTGTCTGCCGATGATGAGTTAATTGTGGGAAAATGGTCGATTAATAATGTGCAAACTTTAAGCCGGTTGTTGAGGATATTTAAACTGGTGTCGGGCCTGGACATAAATTTAAACAAAGCCACGATGTTTGTGGTGAAAGTTAACTTTCAAGAGGTAAAGGTGATGACGGAAATCCTTCATTGCAAGGCGGGGGAATTACCATTTTTATATCTTGGTATAAAAGTGGGAGCTAACATGAATAAAATTAATAATTGGCAACACGTGGTGGATATTTTTGAAAAAAGACTTTTGTGGAAAGCGCACACACTTTCTTTGGGTGGTCAAATCATGTTAATCAAGGCGGTTCTCGAATGCCTTCCTAGCTATTATTTTTCTTTGTACCAAGCCCCAGTTAAAATTTTAGAGATCTTAGAGGCTAAACGAAGGAGATTTCTTTGGGGAGGAAATGAGGACAAGGCGAAAACTTGTTGGGTTGCTTGGAATAGAGTAACGTCGACTAAAGACGATGTGCGGGTTGGGTTTGTGTCCTCTCAAAGAGTTAAATTTAGCCCTCTTATCAAAATGATGGTGGCGCCTTAAAGTAGAAACGGATAGTCTTTAGAAAAATGTTATAATGGTTATTCATCACACGTCTAGATCTTGGCCGTCTATTCCCCACAACAAATGATTAAATGGCACATGGGATAGAATTGTATAGATTGAAAAATATTTGGCAACTGCTCAGGTTTCGGTAACCAGAAATATCAAAGGGCAAGTGGGTAATGGGTTTAATATTCGGTTTTGGTTGGATGTTTGGTTAACCGAGGATACTTTGAAAAACCGGTTCCCTACTTTGTTCTCTTTAGAGTGGGTGAAGTCTTGTGCGGTGGCCGATCGTGTTAAAGTTAATTATGGGAATTATTCGATAAAGTGGTATTGGAAAACTTAGCCGTGTTTGGGGAAGGGGTTACCGAACTAATGGAATTGTAAGATTTGCTTTAATTATTTCAGACTAAAGGTGGGGAAGACAACTGGGTGGGGGGGATGATGCTTCGGGGTCTTTTTCAGTTGCTTCGATGAACAAGTTACTTTATAAAGTTGATCCGCCTTGCCCAAAGAGTATCTTAAAATGGAATAATTGGGTTCCGATGAAGGTGAACGTAGTTGTTTGGGGCCTTCAGAATCGCCTCCCAACAAGCGATAATCTGATAACAAGAAAATCTTTTTTGGTCCGTATATATGTAGTAATTGTTTTGCGGTAGAGGATTCGGTGGACCGTATTTTTACATATTGCTATGTTGCAACTTTGGTGTGGCAAAGAATTGAAAAGTGGTGCAATATTCAACCTTTTCAGGTCAAAGGAGTTCAAGACTTAATTGAGGTTGTAAAACTGATTCCGAACCTGGGCCATAAAAGAAAAATGGTCTATTCCATTTTTATGGTGGCCATTTGGTGCTTATGGAAGGTTAGAAACGAGTACATTTTTTAAAACAAGCCGGTGAAGATTGTTAAAGTACTTGGAGACATAAAGGTTTTGAGTTTTTGTGGATAAAAAATAGGGGAAAATGTAGTAATCTAGATTGGGATAGGTGGAAATCTTTTGTTTTGTAACTCGTTTCCGGTTCTTGTTTTTGGTGCCGGCCTTTGCTACCGTCTCGGTAGGATTGGTTTTGGCTTTATATTTTAATGAAAGTTGTTGTTCAAAAAATGTATTATAATTACATTGATCCCTTTTAAAATTATCGGGTCCAAACAACTTTTTATTCAAAATCAATTGGTAAAAATTCAGGTTATTGGGCCAAACCAAATGGCAAAATAATAATAATAATATAATACTAATAATAATAATAATAATAATAATAATAATCTAATTAAAAAAGAAAAGAAAACGCCGATCAAAATAAGGTCTCTAACGACGTTTCGTCATTCTCGTTCCCCTTGCAAGTTCCAATCCTCCTTCTTTAGTTCCTTGCCCACCGAACATATCACCAGCCACCGTCATACCAACTTAGTGACTCACCAGGGGTATGATTTTTAAGTTTTAACTATTTGATTATTTTATTTTAAGGTTGTTCTGTTATTCGGTCGAACGATTGGTATTTGGATAATATAAACTGCAAAGAGGTGACCAAACAACTTGATAAGAATGCTATGAGATTTTCACAAATCATCGGTTAGCGTTTAGCTATTGTTGTATTTGATTTTATCGCTATATGTTTGCTATATTTATTGTTATAACGTTAGCATTGCTTAAAAAATTAGGTTGTATATTTCGATATTCGTTAGAGCATATGGGTCTTTTAATTTCAACTGGACCGAGGTACTAAAATTCTCGAAGACAACCCTACAAATGATGCTCTAGATCTACGGTTGTGTGATGGTTGTTTATGACGACTTTAGACTAGCTCTGAATAATCCATTGTACGTGGCCAAAAAAAGAGGAGGGGGTAGGATATAAATATGTCCTAGGTTAAAGATCTAGTTATTAAACCTTGATAAAATTGAAACAAAGAATAAATAAAATATACAATGTTTTTCTATCATGTGATTAACCCATATAAATCTATTGACATGTAGAGATGTTACAAAATAGATAATAATGAATTTAAAACTAATGAGACAAGTCTACAATAATTATAGTGATGTTAACTTATCTCTAATTATAGTAAAAAAAATTAATTAAATATATCAAGAAGCATCGCTACTACTCATTTCTTTCTCTTCCCATATCATAAAGCCTACTAGTATCTCCCACATACAATATCTTCTCTCTCCCGCATCTCTCCTCAACGCTAGAAGCTTATCCTCCATCCTTGATAATTATTTCTTGATTCGAAAATCAAAATGCTATCTGTTATTTATTATGCTCTTCATTTTTTTGGTTGAATTATTTGATAAATGTTGCGTTTAAAAGAGCATGTGTTTGTCAAGTAACATGTGTAGAAATGCAACATGTGCAAGCATATGTTAACTTTATCACAACGTGAACAACTTGCCTAACTCTTAACATCACTCATCCACTTTGTATAATGATCTTGACAGCATCCCATCAGCCTAATTCCCGAAATGGTATTCGAAAATCTAATTAACATGTTTATATGATGGGAATCGAAATGACTTTAAGCGATAATCTAATTATGTGGAGATGATAAGACACTTTTATCCAAAAACTTCCATAACTAACTTCAAAAACATATCTATTTAAATAACATCATGTGCAATTTCTTATTAGCCACGTGTCCTATTTCTGGCCCATCCTTACTCTCAAATTCCCGCTCCCACCACGATCCCTTTTACAACTACATTCATTGTGTGACGTTTCAAAAACCCTAAATCATTCTTGCCCCTTTCAAGATGAGTAAGATCCCTAAAACCTCATTCCACCGGAATCATCCATTCTGACCAGTAAACGCCGATCCTTATCATTATCACTATCTGTTATCATCATCCACATTTCGCCGGTCAGGTTACCAAAATCTTCCATTCTGAACATACACTATCTGTTATATTCTGCTCCGTTGACTTAGCTCGTTCTTAATTGTTTTTTTCTGTGTGTTTTACATACGATTTTGTATATATTTGCAGTTATGTTTGGGTTTCGATTTCAATTTTGCTGTTATATTTATTTTGCTATAATTGTTATTGTTGAAGGAGATGCATCGTTGATGAATTCGGTGTTCGATTTAAACCTCAAGGATTGCGTACAGTTCTGTGTTCCATGTTTGTTGGTATGTTGTACAATTTTTTATTCCATATGTATTAGCTCCAGGATTTTCAAACTGTGTGAGTGTGAGTGTGAGTGTGAGTGAACGTTCATGTGTTATGTAGGTTTAATGACCATTTTAGAGCAACCTATGATTGAGTCTGTTTTAAGGTGTTTGACACGCCATTTACTTTCAAAGAAACTATATCCAAGAACACATAATGCTGTTTTGTATACTTATTAAAGAAAACAAATTTAAATGACAAGTTTAACCTACCCTTCTCAACAACATTCTTACCCCTGCTCAATGGGGTTGCTGCTAAAATGGTTCCATATGATTGTTGTTGAATTTATCAATATATGATGAATTCGTTGTCTTGATGTTTTTAAACCTGCATAATTTATATATTTGTCATTATGTGGATTAGCTAAAGGATTTTGTACAATTTTGTGTTCCATATAATACCTGATTCCCATGTTGTTTTTCGGAAGTTAAACTAAAAATGGCTTCCTTTTTTTCTTTTCTTTCTTAAAGAGCAGTCAAGATGATGTACAAGTGTATAACTTAAAAGCTCCTCCAGCAAGAGTGAGGACTTTTTCTTGTTTGAGGGGAGTCAGTGTTTTAGAACGCATGGTCAACAACGTTTAGGTTAATTTTCAATTCATTACTTACTGTATATGAATAGATGATGATGCAGTGCTTTTTGGGTTCAATGTCTAGGTTAATTGTTATTGTAAAATGATTGAATTTACAAACCAATGAACCATTACCATTACCATTACCATTACCATTACCATTACCATTACCATGTAACATAATGTCATTTCAACCCACTGTTTAACCAAAACATCATTCCCAAGTTCATTTTACCCCAATACTATGCAAGTATTCAACTTCCATTACCAAAAGCAAAAAATGTATATTTGTAAATATTTTATTTAGTTTACAAATCTTTTTAACTACTCACCTATTAACAACTATAATAATCAGTTTCAAATTCCAAATTAATCGACTTTCAATTTGAACGCATACCATCCATATATAGATATCTTAATATTAGAATCATATCAAATTACACCCTAATTATAGTTATCTAATTTAAACATTATCAATTTAAAACTATTTTAAAATTGTTCTGTGACTTTCTATATGATTTTATATATCATATGTAAAAAGAACTTATAATATTAAACATTATCAAATTAAAACTATTTTTAAAATTTTCTGTGATTTTCTATATGATTTAATATATCATATGTATAAAAGAACTTATAATATGACCATTTTCTACTTTACACCATGATTATACATTTATATCTATGGTTGACTTGACGCCAGATGAAGAAATTGATGCATAAATTTTGCT
The DNA here is from genome assembly GCF_021521415.1 of Bidens hawaiensis. Classification (NCBI taxonomy): domain Eukaryota; kingdom Viridiplantae; phylum Streptophyta; class Magnoliopsida; order Asterales; family Asteraceae; genus Bidens; species Bidens hawaiensis. The sequence goes on along the minus strand of NW_027496419.1, from coordinate 73,810 downwards.
TAAACACCCCTTCAAAGGCATCTCTAAAGGTACTTAGTAAAAAAAAAAGAAAAAAAAACATCTTTTAAACACTTAGAATATAAATATTCAAATTAATTACTGTTATACATATACATTTCTTGAACACAACTTAATTTAACATAGTACTTGGTACATATGAACCAGAATCTTATATGTGAACTAGGGCTGTTCACCAACCAAACCGAATCGAACGTCGGCATGCTCATACTTGGTTTGGTTTGAAAGCGAGCTGAACCGAGCGGATTGAATTTAAAGAAATGAGCGATATCTTTATGCTTGAACTTTGTTTGGTTTTGAAACCAAGCGGCTTGGTTCGGTTTGGTTTTGCTTGATTTCGTACAAAGTTTTCAATTTTAAATTTGTAAAACTTCAAAATGTCATTAATTCAAGACTTTTAACTCTAAATTGTCTAAACTTTCACCTTTAAAATGTATAAAACTCATAGTTAACAACAAAACATATATAAAACGAGTGGCTATGGTTTAAATTTGATCTTTGAATTCAACACAAAAGAGGAAAATTTTAAAAACTTTAAAAAATAGTATACTTTTATACATATACATAAGATTATATATAAAACTAATAAATACAAAAATAATTCGAGCAAAACGAACCGAACCAAAGCGAGAGAGGCTTTGCTCGTGCTTTGATTGCTTTTAAACCGAATCGAGCCGAACGGCTCACTTCCAAACCGATCCGAAATCAAACGAGCAAAATTCGAGCGAACGACGAACGAGCGGCGAGCAGTTTGGACAGCCCTAATGTGAACTGTGTCATGCAAAATTAAGGAAACACGAGGGTGGAAGAGGAAAAGAAGAACAATGACAAGCTACTTATTTCCTATGTTGTGGTTATGGTGAGGTTGAGCTTTCTTATTTCGAAGATGCTCAACCGGCTTATTAAAATCTAATTTGCTATGTGGATCCTAAACGCTAGGTTTTTCTTAAAGAACGTTCAATGCTACAAGTTTGTAAAATATGATTGTAACTTAATTTTGTCCATATTTAATGCAATTCATAATTTTTTTAGTTTTTTTTATTAATTCACGACATGAGTAATTTGTGTAACTTATATTGTGTACAATCATTTTGTTGCATAACAAGCACATTAGTTATTAATTTTCTCTTAGTATCATAATTAATGATACAATTACATTCTCTGGTAAACCAATAAGTTATTATAACGTATATTTATTTTTTTCCTTCGTGAGATATTTGTTGGTATATGGTTGCAAATGCTATATTTTGAAGACAGGTCCGGCTTTGAGAATGGTTAAAAAATTTTGGGCCGAAGGCGAAAACTTTTTGGGCCTTAATAAAAAGGGTACCTTATTGGGATTAAACAATTTTATTTTTAATATGCCTTAATTTTTTGGGTCTTATGATTTTGTTGTGTAAAATACTTTTTTTTAATAAAAATAAGGTTAAAATGTCTCAAGTGAGATTAAAACCCACAACCTTTTGGTTAAAAGCCACACCCCTTTACCGCCAAACCAAACTAGTGGTTGTGCAATTTGGTTTAAGCATTATTTATACATATTGTTTTTTACAAATATATATATATATATATATATATATATATATATATATATATATATATATATATATATTTATTTATATAATTTTTATTTTTTTTTAAATCCGGGTCTATCGTGGTGTCAGGCCGGGGTCCGTTGACCACCCGGCCCTCCCTTATAGCCGGCCCTGTTTGAAGATTAAGCATATTTTTCTTCTAAATTGTAGTCAACGATTAACCTTACTATCAAACAAACATGATATCTATCATATAACATATTGCCTAAGGTATGATCAATGTCTTAGTAAAATAAATATTTTATTAACAATAATGTATATTGTATTTTTATATATAATAACCAGATTCATTTATCATCACTTTTTACTATTAATCAATTAAATGTTTTGGACTTATAATTAGATCAAATTTGTTATACCCGAGTTTTACACGGGTACCTAACCTAATATATAATTAACATTGTTTAGATTTCATTATTTTTATAAGCAACGATAAGCTTACATTGATATAAGCGCGTCACTACCAACAAGATGACAGTAGAGATCAAAGGTAGACTTAGGCCGGCGGTTGGGAAGAGGGCAGCTACTTCATATTTCATTGATAAAAAAGCAAACTTTTAATATAATAAAATAGTTTTTAAAATGTATATATACATTTGTGTATTATTATTATTATTATTATTATCTATAATATATATAAATAAAGACATAAAAATCCTACGTGTCGCGATGTGGTCGTTTCCTCTTTTTTGGGAGTCACCAGATTTCCTTGATTTTTAAATTGAGACTTTTCATGTATTTGACCCGAATTCATGGGTATGAGTCTTACCAAGCCCAGATATTCCTTAAACGGGTTATAACATCTCATTAAATTAAAAATTATTCTCACCAAATTATTTATGTAAAAATCCTATAAAATAGGATATAATAAAAAATAATATCTTATTTATTTTAAAAAAGATACATATGTTATTTAAATTAAAAAACCAATTTGATAGTAAAAAAAATAAACGGGTCTTGGGTCTCATCAAACTATAAGTATATTATTAACTTTCATAAATATCATTTATAATTAAAAAACCAATTTCATAGTAAGAAAAAATAAACGGGTATTTGGTATCATCAAAACCATCTATCTTTTAAACAGGGTTATAACATCTCATTTATTTGTGAAACAATTTATCATCAAACTATAAGTATATTATTAACTTTCATACAAAAAAAATATAAATTAAAAAATAAATAAATATTAGAACAAACAATATAAAACAACCCCGTAATACGGGAGATAAAAACTAGTAATTATTATATTTCGTTTTGTATTAAATTACTTTTACGGTTATTTTAGAGAGAGAGAGAGTAGCCTCTTCCAAATACTTTTCCGTCAATGTTTCATCTACCCCTAAACTTCCTTTAAATCTCAATAATCTTTTAAGCCGACTATTTTACATTCAAGGACTTCTACCAAATATCAAGAATGATGGAAAGAATCTCCATTTATACAAGCTGGGGAAGATGAGTATTGCGAGTAAACACGAGGTTTATGTTTGTACTGTGACGTGACAATTGTCACAAACATTTTAAAAATGAAAACTCGCCACTATTAAAACATATTTGGATAGGTCCTAAGTTTCATTTATCCTTTCATCAAGACTTGCTAATTGTTGGGTAATGGATGTCAAAAATACCTTTCTTTAAGAAGGAATAACTCTCTAAAAGAACAACCCTCTTTTACATAGACTTATGACTTGTGAGAGTTTCAAGATATTGAAAACATTTCGAGTTCAAATAGCTGGAAATTATAATTCAACATGATTGATCATTTTAATTGCTAGTTTCCACAAAACAATTACAAATCTAACTATCCTGTTAAAACAATGGGTCAGGCTAAATGTACTCCCATGGTTGCTTGTCATACCTCCCTCCCTGGAAAAACCAACTTTAATATTTCCCCTTGAAATTATATAATTACCAAATTAGCACAAAAACAAAGATTTCATATTTTTTTACAAGTTGCGTTTTTTTTATGATTTCGAGTTTAGGGTTTAGGGTTCGGGTTCGGGTTTAGGGTTTAGGTTTTTGGGTTTAGGTTTCGGGTTTAGGGTTTAGGGTTTAGGTTTTCGGATTTCCGGGTTCGGGTTTAGGGTTTAGAGTTTAGGGTTTAGCGTCCGGGTTTAGGGTTTAGGTTTTCGGGTTTCGAGTTTAGGGTTTAGGGTTTTAGGTTTTCGAGTTTATTTTGTAAAAGATAAAGAGGTAAAATAAGGATATTATAAATATATATACTATTAAAATTAAAAAATATATATTATAAATATTTACATTATTAATACTAAAAAAATAAATTAATAGTAATACTTGATAGTTTTTAAATTTGATATATGTAGTGAAGATTATTAAGTGAAAAATATGTTGAAGGGACTAATATGTATATAAACAATGTTAAAGGGTAATAGTAATTTATCTAATATGTTAAGGGGGTGTATATTTAGTAAAAATGGTGTAAGATGGGGTATGTTTAGCAGCACCATAAAACAATATACTTTAACTTAACATGGCATCTTCCTATTAGTGTAATCTTAAACTTTTCATTTTTATCTACCACTTCTCTATCTTTTATGTGAATAAAAAAATTCTTAAATAAATTAAATTTCTAAACAATCAATGATTATTAATAATTCATGTGAATAAAAGAATTCTAAAAACAAATTAAAATACTAGACAATCAATGATTATTAATAATTATTAAATATTTTTAAAATTTTATCAAACATCATAATTAACCTATTAATGTACTTATGTTATTAATTATTCTAATTATTACTCTCTCCGTCCCATTTTAAATGTCATGAGACCTAAAACACACAAATTAAGAAATATTTGATCATTTTATTTTATGAGCTGTAAAATGACAATAATGTCCGTTAAGTTATTATGGCTAAAAACCATTTTTCTTCCTTGGCTAAAAAATGACATTTAATAGTAAGGGCACAATTGGAAATTGAATTTATATGTATAGAAATGACATTTAAATTGGGACAATCAAAAATGGAAAAATGGACATTTAAAATGGGACGGAGGGAGTATAAGAATTCAAAAACTTACTAAATCATCTCATTTATATTATATAAATCTCAAGATTGAAAACCCTAACCACTTTAATCTCTCTCTCTCTCTGTTTCCTCTCTCTTTCGACTTATTCATCAACCATCTCCTATATTCCGGTAATGACCGATTTTGTTATATGTTTTTCCAGTAAGTTCTATTGTTTTCCGGTAATGGTTTATATTTATTTTAATTGTTATATGATTTTTTATAATATCTTTAGGTTGTAAATCAAAATCCAAGATTGAATTGATATGTTGAAGTTATTACAGTTTTGCGGTAACGCTTTTCGGTAAGGTTTTAGATTTATTTTAATTTTTATATTACTTTGTTATTATATTTTTAGATTCTATATCAAAATCCAAGATTGAATTGAATGGTGAAGTTATTACGATTTTTCGGTAGGGTTTTATATTTATTCCGGTAATGTTTTATATCAATTACATATATTTTTGTTTTTCGTTTTTGTTTGTATTTATATTAATAATTATATGATTTTTCTCTTATAATCTCTTTAGGTTATATATCAAAATCGAAGATTCAATGGAGATCTTCACTATTTCGTTTTTCCAGTAACGCGATTCCAATTTTCTGGTTGTAAATTATAACATCAATTTTACATTTTTTTCACATGATTCAAATCTTCCATAATTTGTAATTTATTTATTATGTGATATTAATATTAACATTTAATTTTATCATTTCAGGTTATTATCCCCAACTTGATATAGCTAATTTCATGGATTGAGGATTGTTGATAAGACGTCTTTTATTTTTGTTTAATATTTATGTATATTTTTGTTAGTATTCATGTATTTATTTATTTTTCACAATTTATGTAATTCAATTGATTGTTATATAATCCGAAAATGAAATTTATTTAATTATTCTATAAGACATTAAATTATCTATAGTAAGATAATCAATCTTATATTGTTTTTGGCCAAAGTCCAATTAAATCAACAATGTCAATGCAAGTTAAAACATTATATACTTTCCAATATTATCTTTCTTTACATTTTTAGATTTATACACGTTTAATATGGCATTTTAGAAACCGATTTTCCCCATTCAAATGTCATATATATATATATATATATATATATATATATATATATATATATATATATATATATATATATATAACTATAATATTAAACCAATGGGCTTTAACTCAACTTTCCATCTTCCTATTGGTTGTTTCTTAGACTTTCCATGTATATCTATCACTTGTCTAATTTTCATGTGAATAAAATAAATCAAAAATAAATTAAAATATACAATCAATTCTCTTTAATGATTCTCTTTAATTATTAATAATTATATTTTTTTATAATTTTTTATTACGATTTCTATTATTTATATTATTTGTATTTTTTTATATTCATTACTATAACATAATTGAACCTAAAATCTCAAATCAATTCTCCTCTTTCACATCTCCATCCTCATTGTTACATCTCAAATTTTGAATAATAATATTTTATATATTATTTCAAATAAAAGACAAGTTACTTGAGTTAATAAAGGAATGATAAAATAATAAAGGTGTAAAAGTGGTAGGCTAATTAAAGAGAATTAATCATGGACTAAAAAGGAAAGATGAGCCTTAGGTCCATGGGCTTAAGGGAGTATAAATACCCCCTTAAACCCTAATCCCTTCCATTTCCATACATTCTACACATTTGCCTACACCATAAAACACACACTTAAGCCTAAAACACCTCCATAGCCGTCAGCCACCATCCGAACCCAAAACCAAGCATCATAACAAAGGATCTTCGATCATACAAGTGAGCTAACAAGTCCAAGATCATGCCTCAAGCTAGCCGTGACCTTACAAACGTCTAAAGGTATGTTCTTTACATTTAAAGGTTACATTTTTATGGATGGTTTGCCATGAAACTAAACCCTATAGTAGATCGGGTCTAAATGTTTCCTAACAATGCAAACTTGATGATTAAAACGGACTTAATGGACTCGTGGTTGGATACGGTTCATAAAGGAAACCCTAGATCTAGCCTAGAACGTTTTAAACCTAAAGATGTTAGCTTTATAACTAAAACGGGCTTTGAAAGTAATAAAGATTCAAGCTTTATGCTAGAAATGGGTTAATCTTGATATAGGATGGTTAAACGGTTAAGGAGGGTGGTTGTGATGGTTAAAATTTATGCAATGGGTAGTTAAACGGTTACCTGAGCCTCGATAACGAGATAAGATAACAAAATATGAACTGGAAGCATCAGACCCTGGGTTTTCGGTTAAAATGGGTTTTCGGTCAAACCTGAGATCTCGGTCAACGAGAATTCTCGGTAAACGAGAGCTCTGGGGGACTCGGGTTCTCGGTCAAATTGGAGTTCTCGGCCAACCCATGTTCTCAGTCAAGAACATAGGTTCTCGGTCAAATCTCATGGGTTCTCTGCCAAAGGTTCTCGGCCACTTAGTCCCCTGTTGACTTTGGGCCTAGACAGTTGGGCCCAGGTGCCATGATAAACACTGAGCCTGATTTAACTAAGCCCACATGGTGCTGAGCCCATATCAAACTTAAACTAGACTAGCCCATTATCTCAGGCATAGCAAACAAGCCCAGCGTAGAAAATGTGAAAGTTAACTAAAATACCAACTTATTAGTTATTGGATAATTAACAAATAAATATTTATCAATTAGACGAGCTCAGTTAAGGAAAGGAATTACGATAAACAGTGAGCGCAACCGGATCCAGGTGAATTTCTAGCCCCATTCCTTGTTATGTTTTCGGGGTTGTGTGCATACTCGAAGTGATTTGTTAATATACATATCCTAAGTGATAAGTGTATGCCCTATGTGATATATGTGAATGGTATGAATGATTGCTTGTCGGTACGTGAATGATCTTCGGATATTGCTCGTACAGTCAAGTTATAGTTATGAATATGAATGCTATGTATAATGTATGAATGATTGCTTGTCGGTACATGAACGATCTTCGGATATTGCGCTTACTGCCAAGTTATAATTTTGAATATGAATGTTATGTATGAACTATGAATGAGACGTATGTATGTTATGAATGAATGTAAGAGATAGAAAGGTAGAAAAGGGAATGGACCCTAATAATCTCGAGGTAGAAAAGGGACTGGACCCTAATAATATCCAAGGCAGAAAAGGGACTGAGCTTTTTAATAATCTCGAGGTAAAAAAGGGACTGGACCCTAATAATATCCAAGACAGAAAAGGGACCGAACCCTTTAATAATCTCGAGGCAGAAAAGGGACTGGACCCTAATAATATCCAAGGCAGAAATTGGAACGGACCCTAATAATATCCGAGGCAGAATAGAATAAAGTAAAGTAGAATTTTAAATATGAAAGTATGAATGAAAGTATGTAAGTGCGTATAAATGTAAAGTATGTTATGTTATTAACTAGAACTCACTCAGCGTAGTTGACTTTTAGTATGCACGAGGTGAGTAGAATGAGATAGCTCGCTTGAGGGGAACATGTGGCATTGAATAAGAGGCTGGCATCGGAAGACGTTTATGTTTAATATTATAATATTTTGAAAGACAAGATGTTTACTTTAAGACAAGTTATGAATTAATGTAATGTTTATGAAAGTTTTTATTTTCCGTGTATGTTTTTATTAACTCTGAAGAATTGAACTATGTTGATGAGTAAATCCAACGTCCAAATGTGAGGAACCAGTAACAGGGCCTTACAAGTTGGTATCAGAGCAAAGTTCGAGAGATTTAAGCATCCCATATGCTTAGACTCGAATAGAGAATGGGATCTAAGTAACAGAAGAAAGAAGATGCCACTCCAAGAATGCCATGTGTCGCTCAAGCAAGCCCTGTAAAGGTAAAATGTATGATTGGATAATGTATGTTAATATTAGAGATAGGATTAATTGATTTCCTTGATTGATTAACTGTTTAAAGTAGAACAGGCACAAATAGACTCATAAAGGGAAGTGTATAGGACAGGGAAAGTAACGTGATCAGCTAATCACAGCTGGCCACTGTTATTACCTGTTAGCCTTACTATCCTTGTACTAAATAGTTCCTTGAGTGATGACATTTGTGTTTTCCCTTTTAGAATATGATGGCTGGAACGGGAGGAAATGTAGGAGCTGGAGGAATTGGGAGAGCTGGAGGTTGCACTGGACGTCATGGCAGGCCTCATCGTGTCCAACAACCTTCGGTGGAGAGAGCTTCCAACATCGGAGATGAAGGAAGCGCTGCTGGAGGTGATCCGAACAACAACGAAGGGGTTCAACTGGTTCCCGCGATTCAAGCAGCCATTGTTCAAGCTGTAGCCACTCCCGTAAAGAATATTACTCCTGGAGGGTCTGCTGGAAGCCGTGAAAGAACTGCTGGAGGGGCAGGAGGTGATGGTAGGAGAGATGAGGAAGAAGAGAGGGAGGCCTCGATTGGGGATAGGTCTGTGAAAGCCGGTGACAGGAAAAGAGGCCGAGGTGGGTGCAACTATAAGTCCTTCAAGGGATGCGACCCGCTGAAGCTAAATGGTCTGGGAGACGCAATCGCTACTCTTCAATGGATAACCGCCATGGATAAAATTATCCGAATCAGCGAGTGTCGCCCTGACCAAGTTGTCGATTATGCCACCCAATCATTTGGTGATGAGGCGATGTACTGGTGGGAATCGATTGAGCAAAGGAAGAGTCAAGAGGAAATCAAGGCTATGAAGTGGGAGGATCTGAAAGAACTGGTTACGAAGAAATTCTGTGCTGGCGCCGAGGTTGAGAGGGCGGAGATAAAGTTCCTAAACTTGAAAGCTAGGACGATGACTCATCGTGAGTATACCACCAAGTTCAACCGAATGCCTAGGTTGGTACCCGATATGGTTAACACCGAAGCTAAGAGAACCAAGTGCTATGTGAGGGGGTTACCACAAAAAGTCCGCATACTAGTCCGGGCAAGTAAACATTCTACCTTTGACTCTGCTGTCGAACTCGCAGAGATGGTTTATGCAACCCTGGATGCGGATGATGTAGTGGTGGAATACGAGAAGAAAGAGAAGAAATGGGTCGCTCCTGTTAAACGACCCGGTACCCAAATGTGGAACCCTAAGAACAAGTAGCCAAGAGTTTGAGGGAACAGGTCGTGCAAGATTTGTGTCAAGGCACACAGTGGTGAGTGCAGGTGGGGTAAAGGTTCAGATGTTTGTTACAAGTGTAGGAAGAGTCATGCTGGTGAGTGCAAGTTCGGTACGAATGCTTGCTACAAGTGCGGAAAGGTGGGGCATTAGCTCCAGATTGTACTGCAAAGTCCAATGTAACAAATGCGGTAAGACGGGTCACTTTGCAAGGGAATGTACTGAGAGTGAAGCTGGAGGAAGTGGGAAAAAAGATGCTGAACCGACAAGGCCAAAGACCAGAGCCTACATGCTGACTCAAGAACAAGCCAAACAAATCCCAGATGTCGTGACAGGTACGTTTCTAGTAAACAGTATTTCCGCTTCAGTATTGTTCAATTCGGGTGCAAACAAAAGTTTCGTAGCTACACCATTTAGTAAATTAGCTAAAATGAAATGTTGTCGAGTTTCTGAAACTTTTATAGTAGAAACCACTAGCGAAACTTCGGTTAAAATAATGAAAATGGTTAAGGACTGTAAGATAGAGTTAGAGGGACATGAGTTCCCTGTCACTTTGTATGTTATGACCTTAGGAGGGTTCGATGTGATTTTGGGAATGGATTGGTTATCTGAGTACGAAGCTCAGAAAGTATGTAAGAGTAGGATAATAAGGTTAAAGTCATTCGATGGTAGTGCGGTGACGGTTTATGGTGATAAGGAAAGTTCTGGGCTTAACGTAATGTCGATGATAAAAGCCAAGGGTTTGTTAAGGCGAGGGTGCGGTGCCTACCTGGCGTATGTTGTCAACGCTACGGCTGAGACAAAGGAAATGAAAGATGTTCCTACAGTACGCGATTACCCAAAAGTATTCCCTGAGGATCTTCCGGGGTTGTCGCTGGAGCGAGAGATAGAATTTCAGATAGATTTAGTACCAAAATCCCAACCCGTCACGAAAGCGCCTTACCGTCTAGCACCGTCCGAGATGAAGGAATTGATGTCCCAACTGCAAGAACTCCTCGACAAGGTTTTTATTTGACCGAGTGTTTCTCCGTGGGGCGCACCAGTGTTGTTCGTGAAGAAAAATGATGGAAGTATGAGAATGTGCATATATTATCGCGAGTTATACAAGCTTACGGTAAAGAATAGATATCCTTTGCCAAGAATTGACGATCCGTTCAACCAACTGCAAGGTTCAAGTTGGTTCTCATGAATAGATCTCATATCAGGCTACCATCAGCTAAAAGTGAAGGAGGCAGACATCCCTAAAACAGCGTTTCGGACGCGGTATGGACACTACGAGTTTCTCGTAATGTCATTCAGTCTAACGAATGCTCCTGCAGCATTTTCGGACATGATGAATAGGGTATGTCAGCTAATGTTGGATAAGTCAGTTATTGTCTTCATCGACGATATATTGATTTATTCAAAGAGTGAGTCTGATCATGCTGAGCATCTGAAAGAGGTATTGGAGACACTGAAGAAATAGAAGTTGTATGCTAAGTTTTCGAAATGCGAGTTCTGGTTGCGAGAAGTTTAATTTCTAGGTCATGTGATTAATCCTGAAGGGATTCCCGTGGACCCAGCTAAGATCGAAGCGATAACTAATTGGAATACTCCACAGAATCTGACTGATATACGAAGCTTCTTAGGGTAAGCTGGCTACAATAGGAGATTCATCGAAGGTTTCTCCAAGATAGCCGCACTGTTGGCCGGTATGACCAGAAAGTCGATAGTATTCAGTTGGGGTAAGTTTCAAGAAGAAGCTTTTCAGGAGTTAAAGAACAGACTCACGCAAGCTCCAATCCTTGTTTTACCCGATGGTGACGAGGACTTGGTTGGTTGCACTAATTCTTCGCATCGTGGGTTAGGTTGCGTGTTGATGCAACGTTGAAAAGTGATAGCTTACGCGTCTAGACAGTTGAAAATTCATGAGAGTACTTACCCGCCGCATGATTTGGAGCTAGCAGCAGTGGTGCACGCCCTTAAGATTTGGCGACACTACCTGTATGGTACTAAATGTACCATCTACACGGATCATAAGAGTTTGAAATATTTCTTTGAGCAAAAGGAACTGAATATGAGACAGAGAATGTGGTTAGAGTTGATTAAAGATTATGATTGCGACATTAAATACTATCCTAGTAAAGCTAATGTGGTAGCTGACGCGCTAAGTCGTAAGAATGAGGAAGTCATTGCAACAGTGAAGTCATACGAGCTGATTATGAATTCGAGGCTTTTGAAGAAATCATCAAAGTACAGTCAGAAGTGTTAGTAGATGAAGGGTTAGTGAAGAAAGAGGGAGTTTACGGTCAGCAAGATGAGTTAATGGAAAACACTCATGGCGTTAAGACTAGATTTGACCGTATGTGGATTCCACGTCATGGAAATCTTAGAGGTCGAATCCTAGATGAAGCCCATAAGTCACGATACTCAATTCATCCTGGAACTACAAAAATGTATCACGATTTGAAAAGAGACTACAGATGGTCAGGAATGAAGAATGATGTGGTGGATTACGTTAGTAAGTGCTTAACCTGCTTACAAGTCAAAGCCAAACATCAGAAGCCTTATGGATAAATGCAACCGCTTGAGATACCTGAATGGAAATGGGAACACATCACCATGGATTTCATAACTAAGCTACCTCGTACAGCTAAGCATCATGATACCATCTGGGTGATTGTGGACCGTTTGACCAAAAGTGCTCACTTTCTGCCTATACGAGAGGCTATTTTGTTATAAACGTTAGCAAGTTTGTTCATAAAGGAGGTTGTATCTAAGCACGGTGCACCATTATCGATCGTGTCTGATAGAGATACACGATTTACTTCGAGATTTTGGAAGAAGTTCCATGAAGCTATGGGAACGAGGTTGAACATCAGTACGGCGTACCATCCTCAAACAGATAGACAGTCTGAAAGGACGATCCAAACCCTTGAGGATATGCTACGTGCTTGTGTCTTGGATTTTGGTGGAAGTTGATGATCATCTGCACCTGGCAGAATTCTCTTATAACAATATTACCATTCAAGTATTGTATGCCACCGTTTGAAATGCTTTATCGTAGACGGTGTAGAACCCCGGTGTGTTGTGGTGAGATTGGACAGAAGGAAATGGGAATCCTAGAAGTTGTTCAAGAAACGTCTTCAAAGTTCGATCAGATCAAGGCTAGAATGAAAGCTGCACAAGACAGGCAGAAGTCGTATGCTGATAAGCGGCGACGACCAATCGAGTTTAACGTTGGTGACAATATGATGCTCAAGGTATCGCCTTGGAAAGGAATCATTTGATTCAGAAAGAGAGGGAAGTTGAGTCCAAGGTACATTGGACAGTTAAAGATTTTAGATCGTGCGGGCGAAGTGGCTTATAATCTGAATTTGCCAGAAGAGTTAGAAGAAATTCATTCAACCTTTCATGTTTTCTCATCTGAGAAAATGTCTAGCTGATGACACGTCCCACGTGACACTGATGGACATTGAGGTTGATGAACAGTTGAACTACATTGAGCAACCGATAGAAAATTCGATCGCAAGGAGAAACAACTTCGTCACAAGGTTATACCCTTGGTGAAAGTGATATAGAAGCATCGTAAGGGATCGGATGCTACTTGGGAAGCTGAGGATGAGATGCTCAAGTTTTACCCTAATTTGTTTATGTAATAGTTAGGTTTCGGGAACGAAACATCTTTAAGGAGAGAAGACTTGTAACATCCCAAATTTTGAATAATAATATTTTATATATTATTTCAAATAAAAGACAAGTGACTTGAGTTAATAAAGGAATGATAAAATAATAAAGGTGGAAAAGTGGTAGGCTAATTAAAGAGAATTAATCATGGACTAAAAAGGAAAGTTGGGCCTTAGGTCCATGGGCCTAAGGGGTATAAATACCCCCTTAAACCCTAATCCCTTTCATTTCCATACATTCTACACATTTGCCTACATCATAAAACACACACTTAAGCCTAAAACACCTCCATAGCCGTCGGCCACCATTCGAACCCAAAACCAAGCATCATAACATAGGATCTTCGATCATACATGTGAGCTAACAAGTCCAAGATCATGTCTCAAGCTAGCCGTGACCTTAAAAACGTCTAAAGGTATGTTCTTTACGTTCAAAGGTTACATTTTTATGGACGTTTTGCCATGAAACTAAACCCTAGAGTAGATCGGGTCTAAATGTTTCCTAAAAATGTAAACTTGATGATTAAAATGGACTTAATGGACTCGTGGTTGGATACGGTCATAAAGGAAACCCTAGATCTAGCCTAAAACGTTTTAAACCTAAAGATATTAGCTTTATAACTAAAACAGGCTTTGAAAGTAATAAAGATTCAAGCTTTATGCTAGAAATGGGTTAATCTTGATATAGGATGGTTAAACGGTTAAGGAGGGTGGTTGTGATGGTTAAAATTTATGCTATGGGCAGTTAAACGGTTACCTGAGCCTCGATAAGGAGATAAGATAACAAAATATGAACTGGAAGCATCAGACCCTGGGTTCCCGGTTAAAATGGGTTTTCGGTCAAACCTGAGATCTCGGTCAATGAGAGTTCTCGGTGATCCGGGTTCTCGGTCAAATTGGAGTTCTCGGCCAACCCATGTTCTCGGTCCAGAACATAGGTTCTCGGTCAAATCTCATGGGTTCTCTGCCAAAGGTTCTCGGCCACTTAGACTCCTGTTGACTTTGGGCCTAGCCAGTTGGGCCCAGGTGCCATGATAAACAGTGAGCCTGATTAAACTAAGCCCACATGGTGCTGAGCCCATATTAAACTTAAACTAGACCAGCCCATTATCTCAGGCATAGCAAACAAGCCCAACTTAGAAAATGTGAAATTTAACTAAAATACCAACTTAATTAGTTATATAGATAATTAACAAATAAACATTTAACAGTTAGTCGAGCTCAGTTAAGGAAATGAATTACGATAAACGGCGAGCGCAACCGGATCCAGGTGAGTTTCTAGCCCCATTCCTTTTATGTTTTCGGGGTTGTGTGCATACTCGATGTGATTTGTTAATACACTTATCCTAAGTGATAAGTATATGCTCAATGTGATATATGTGAACGGTATGAATGATTGCTTGTCGGTACGTGAACGATCTTCGGATATTGCACGTACCGTCAAGTTATAGTTACGAATATGAATGCTATGTATAATGTATGAATGATTGCTTGTCGGTACGTGAACGATCTTCGGATATTGCGCGTACTGCCAAGTTATAATTATGAATATGAATGTTATGTATGAACTATGAATGAGATGTTTGTATGTTATGAATGAATGTAAGATATAGAAAGGTAGAAAAGGGACTGGACCCTAATAATATCCAAGTCAGAAAAGGGACTGATCCCTTTAATAATCTCGAGGTAGAAAAAGGGACTGGACCCTAATAATATCCAAGGCAGAAAAGGGACCAAGCCCTTTAATAATCTCGAGGTAGAAAAGGAACTGGACCCTAATAATATCCAAGGCAGAAAAGGGACCGAGCCCTTTAATAATCTCGAGGCAGAAAAGGGACTGGACCCTAATAATATCCAAGGCAGAAATGGGACCGGACTCTAATAATATCTGAGGCAGAATAGAATAAAGTAAAGTAGAATTTTAAATATGAAAGTATGAATGAAAGTATGTAAGTGCGTATGAATGTAAAGTATGTTATGTTATTAACTAGAACTCACTCAACGTAGCTGACTTTTAGTATGCACGCAGGTGAGTAGAATGAGACAGCTCGCTTGAGGGGAACACGTGGCATTGAATAAGAGGCTGGCATCGAAAGACGTTTATGTTTAATATTAAAATATTTTGAAAGACAAGATGTTTACTTTAAGACAAGTTATGAATTAATGTAGTGTTTATGAAAGTTTTTATATTCCGCATATGTTTTTATTAACTCTGATGAATTGAACTATGTTGATGAGTAAATCCAACGTCCAAATGTGAGGCACCGGTAACGATCCTTACACTCAATGACGGTTCCATCATGTTCCACCCATTACTACCTTCAATTCATTGATCTGTCAAATTCACTGTCCACCATCGATGAAGTTGTTCACCATTAAGGTTACCTCCGGTCACTTTAATCATTAGGTTTTAAAACTATATTATTATTTTTTTTATTTTGATTGATTTCATTCACAAATTTAGGTTTCCCACCAGGTTTAATTTATTTGAAATAATTAATTGATATTTCATCCATCGGATTCAATATAAAACAACCTAATATACAAAGATTACGGATTTAACTTTATTATAACTGGTTCTAATTTTATATTTATGAAATTTGACCAATTGACTCATTCAAAATTGAACTATTGTAGTATAAATTCAGATCCGTAATCAATTTCTAGAAATTAGGAAAAAATCAACCATTTGATTAAGAAATTCTTTAATTACAATATTTTTATATTTTAATAAATTATAATATATCTTTTGATTAAGGATCCTTAAGGGTTACTATAATTACGGATTTTGACCTATTGGCTAATTCAAAATTGAACGAATAAGAATTTAAATATATGAGCATGATTCTAATTTTAAATATATGGTAATTGATATTTATTGGCGGTTACCACATGTTATATCAATTACGCAATTTGTAACATCCCGTTTTCGAGTTTCGGTTAATAAAAGGAAATATGAGTTATTATGAGTCGGGCTAGTGTTGGGTTAAATGGATATGGGTTATGGACTTGGGTTATGAAGGAATGAAGGAAAGACCATGGGCTTAAGCCCATGATCCATAATTATATGAGTCATAATTACTCATTTAATTTCATTTCACACGTATTCCATACACAACCAAAACACACACTTAAGTTCTCACTCTAGTTTCTCTCCTTTCTCTAGCCGATCCAAGATTGAAAACCGATCCCAATCCAAGGTAATGATAGTATGATGTTGTATGAGCTTAAACCCGTTAGATATGATCACCAAACGACGAGCCGACACCGTTAAACTGTTAGAGTCATGAGATCGGGTGGAATCGGGTATAAACCGAATCTAAGATGAGCTTAGGGGTCACCCTATCTCAGATCTGGATCGAACGAGATGAAAAACGGAGAAAACAGTGGAGAAATAAGCTGGATCTCGTTTTTCCGGCGAGATCCCGGTTTTCCGGCAATGCCAGCGCCGGAAAGTGGTATGAGGTTAGAGGAATGTCAGAGAATGTTCTGACATTCTCTGACCTAACCCTAGTTCGTCAACGGGAAGTTAACGAACTAGGGGTGATTCGCCAAGTGGTTCGTTAAAGAAAGTCTAACGAACCGGACTTATTTCGTGTTCAATTCGTTAAGGGAAAAAGATGACGAATCACCCTTGATTCGTTATTCGTTAAAGGAGGTAACGAATTAGAAGGTCCAATTAGTTAAATTGACTGATTCGCTACCTGAACTGATTCGTCAAAGGACCAGTTCGTTATAAGGTCCAATTCGTATAAATAACCAGTTCGTTAAAGGGTTCAATTTGCTATGAGAACCAATTTGTTATGATAACCCAATTCGTTAAAGAGTCAATTAACGAATATAAGTTTAATGGAATTACAGAATGGTTACTGGACTTAGAAAAAGAATGATTTAATTACAAAGAAGCCCTTGAACTTTTAAGTTAGCAAATTAATTAATGATTCAAAATTCTAATGGAAAATGTGATAAGACAGTTAATGAAAATAAAATTTTTCCAAGCTGACCTGGAAGCTCGACCCCAGCCAGGGGCTCTGCCCCTTGGACCCTGCTAGAGGCTGCCGCCCCTAGAACCCTGCTGCCAGGGGCGCTGCCCCCGGACCCCCGGTCGTTGGGAATAATAATTAAACTAGAAACACGACATGGGAAATGATAGTTAAATTGATACGTGTAATTGTTATACAGTTAGTCGCACACAGCTCAAGAAAGAAATAACCATAAACGGTGAACGTAACCGAGTTCAGGTGAGTTTCTAGCCCCATTCCTTGTTATGTTTTCGGGGCTGTGTTCATACTCGATGTGATCGGTTAATACACTTACCTTAAGTGGTAAGTGTATGTCTTATATGATTTACGTATGAATGAATGCTTGACGATGCATGAGCGGTCTTCGAATATTGTATGTACCCATCAAGGGATAGTTTAAAGATATGATTGATATGTATATGATGTATAAATGATGTATGAATGTATGGAAGTTATAATCATGAATGCATAGAAAGGTATGAAAGGTATAGTTATAAAGGGGGACCGACCCTAATAATGTCAGCGAATGTAGGGAACCGACCCTAATAATGTCGGAGAATGTAGGGAACCGACCCTAATAATATCGGCGAACGTAGGGAACCGACCCTAATAATATCGGCGAACGTAGGGAACCGAACCTAATAATATCGGCGAAGGTTATAGGGCGGAATGCTCTTTAAAACGTATATGTATGAATGAAAGTATGTATGTAAGTATGAAAGAAAGAATGAATGTACGTATGTATGTAAGTATGTAAGTAAATATAAAGGTATGTACCTTCGGGTGTATTGTAAGTATGTCGATGTATTGTATGTCGTCTGATTAACTAGAACTCACTCAGCGTAGCTGACTTTTAGTATGCACGCGGGTTAACAGATTGAGACAGCTGTTTTGAGCAGGACACATGGAAAGATTGAAGAGGCTGGCATCTGAGGATTTGTCATGATGTTTTGATACTATGTTTTATCTTTGTTTTAAAAGAGACAAGTTTATGAATATTTGTAATGAATGGTTGACTCTATTATTCCGCGAAAGTTTTAATCAACTATGATATTCAGAACTGTGTTTATGAGTAAATCCAACGTCCAATGTAGGGCACCAGGTTCGGGGCCTTACACAATTGTTCAATTGCTGTTTAATTATATTAAAGTTATATTAATGTTAATAAATAAAAAGAAATTAGTAAGTTATTTTTCCACAACTTATATAATTACTTAATTATTCAAATGCTGATTAATTATATTATGTCGACTATTTTTATAAATTTCAATCATATGACTCAGGATTTTAATATATTATAAATTATTATATTTTAGATATTAGATATATGTGAATTTATAATCAATTTAAGACATAGGTAATTATTGAATTGATTGAATTGATGATTAATTATATTAATGTAAATAAATAAATTAGTAAGTTATTTTTCTACATTAATAAGTTAATTCCGTATGTTTAAATATGGTCTAGATTTAAATATATGAATTTAATTATTTTGTATTTATAATATAATTTAACAACATTACATTTTAGTAATTCAAATATTGAAAATCCCTTAATGTTCATCTCTTAATTTTCGTCCATAATTTAAGCTAATTGAAATTTCCTAATTTTATGTTTTTAATTAATTACATTTATACATTCATTCTTATATTCAGCTCTCTCAAAATTCAATCATTTACTACTTATGTATAAATACTCCACTTTCACACAAGAATTCTTACACTATCACACTATATTTAGCAAAAACGAATTTTCAATGGTTGTAAGGTTTATATTTTTTGTTGTGCTTATATCATTCATTTTGTTTTTTAGTTTTTTGGTTAAAAGTGTTATTGTTCAGAAATTAATGTTTTTTTATTTTTAATTTTTCACCACCGGGAAGATGGAGCCAACAAACATCACAATGTTGAACCAATTGGATGTGCTTAACAGTGACTGTATCCTCAATGTGCGTATTTTGAAACTTTGGCGTCTCAAGGACAATTCAAAGCCCGAAGAAGATTGGTCCATAGAAATGATTGTGCAAGACGAAATGGTTGAATACAATGTGACATTGGATGTAGAAACATATATGATATTCATTATCTGTTATTTGGAAACAATATAAGTATATTTTTAAATTTTGACATTTTGATATAAAATTAAATTTTAATTAATTTTACAATATTATAATTATAGTAAATATAATTTTTAATAATTTCATTCCAAAAGTAATTCAACATTTACTTCAGTCGTATAACACATCACTAATTCTTTCATTTTTCACACCAATTCTCTGCAACTCATTCTTTTCATTAACATTCAAGGTCTATAATTTTATTTTATATTAGTACATTCAAGGTCTACTTTATCATTTTACAAATAGACTATTGGAGCAACCCAGGATTATCCAATAATCACAATGTCCAAAAAGAGTATTGTGTTTTGAAAGTTCATATTCTAAAGATGTGACATTTGAAGGACAAAAGCAAACCAAACGAAAACTTATCAATAGAGACGATACTAACAGATGATAGGGTAATTTATCATTCTTTAACTGTTTTTCAAAACCAGATTACTATCTGTTTTAACTTTTTGTCTTATAACTAACATTTTATTCATTCATAATGAAATAAACTTAGCAATAAAATCCAAGCATACATGATAATACAATGTATCTTCTAACATGATGTGTTCCTACGTGAGAATGAAACCAACTTGGCTTTTATTGCTTAGCCTTAATGGAAGTGGAACATGTGGATGGATATGAAACCACATGACATGAATGCTTAGTTTACTTCAAAATGTTTATTAAGATTCCAAACAGTTTTGTGATTCCAATTTATATGAATAGTTCAAGATTCCAATTTTTTTACGCGATTCACCAAACGTTTATTAATTTTATCTTTGGCCCAATCTAAATATATATTTATTTTAATTAGCATGTAAAACTTTATTTAATTGGATAGAAAAAAATATCTTATATGAAGCTATAAAAAAACATTTTATAATGGTTAAAAAAATAAATAATCTAATATTCAAATATATAATCAAATTTCTTTACGTGACGAATTTCCTAAATTCCAACTGTGTAGTACACGGGTTAGTAACCTAGTGTGTGTGTATGTGTGTGTGTGTATAACTAAATATCAAATTCAATTCTCACCATTTATATGAAATTTACAAAAATATGTTATAGAGTTTTACTTTCACTATTTGTTAACCAAATTTGAATAAATTAACGATTTGACTCAATTTGACCATTTATATTGAATATGTTTAAATAGCATTTACATATTTAAACATAATTCTCATT
This sequence comes from Bidens hawaiensis, assembly GCF_021521415.1. NCBI lineage: Eukaryota > Viridiplantae > Streptophyta > Magnoliopsida > Asterales > Asteraceae > Bidens > Bidens hawaiensis. Next base: position 53,076 of record NW_027496419.1, on the reverse strand, counting down.
CCTGATTTGACTAATTTTTTTCAACCCTTTTTAATTTTTTGAATAACTTCCATAATTATAAACTCATTTCATAATTATTCAATATTCATGCCTTAAATAAAAAAAACATTAGTTTCTTTGAAATATTTCAAGTTATTATATATTTATTGTCAATTTCAACTAAATCTCTTAAGTGAATAATAAAAATTATTTATTTAAACCATTTTGAAATTCGAATTCTTGACCACTTATATGAAGTTTACAAAAATAGGTTATACATTTAATAATCTTGTGCTCACGTACATTATAGAATCTTTAATATATTTGTCAATTTAATATGTCTTTATTATAAATTTTTTTATTACCGCGTTTTAATTAAGGTAACCAATAAACTATTATTAATTAATTAATTAATATATTTACGTTTTATTAAGATTCTTATAATAAGAGTTTTAGTTAGGTTAACCAAAAATTAATTATTAATGTATTTATGTTTCTATTGAAATTTCTATAATTTTCATGTTTTTATTAAGGTAAGAAAAAATTAATTATTAGTTAATGTATTTTCGTTTTTTATACAATCATGTAAATCCGTATTTTAAACTTTTAATTAAGGTCCCTAAAACATGTTTAAAGTTATTGAATAAGAAGTATGATCTATAAGTTTATGAGGTTAAGATTGGATATGTAGCTATAAGTGAAGCAATATTAACAATCTGTTTTGTCAAGTTCTAACAATATAGTCTAATTGTAGTAGTATCCCAAAATCAACAAACATTATTTGACCAATTCTCAATGACATCTAAAATATTTTGATGATTTCCAGTCACATGAAAGTTTTTTATTTTTTTTATTTGACCAATTTATAATAATGTTTAAATGTCAAGATGCATGCCTAAAATAAACCACACATATTTTCGATAACCATTTTATAATCATAGTTCATTATCTCTTGAAACTAACAAAATTCAAATACAAGCCAGTCATGAACAATAGTTAGCGAAAAACTAGCTCAAACAAAAGTGTATGGAATAAGTATAATTACCGAAACAAATATGACCTTTTAAAGTTAAAAGTTAGACTTTTTAATTAAAAAATTGATTTTTTTTCTTGATGGTAAGTTACAAACTATATATTTTTATCCAGTTTGACATTTGTTAGAAGTAATTCGAATTTGCAGCAGCCAAGTCCAAGAGATTCGCAATAAAGTTTATCATTCATTTCAAAGTTTATACTGTTTGGATAAATGAGACGAATGTTTTATTAGTTTACTTGTAATCGGCTTTGTATTTACACATATAATCTTAGATATTCACTATAAATGATTATTTATGCTAAATAATCATCATATTTAATTTTAATGATACATTCCAATCATTTATACATTTATTTATTTTTGTTTTTAAGAATCGAAATTGACAACTCTTTTGTAGTTTTTAATAGTCTCCAATCTCAACAAAGTTTCCATCTTTTATATTTGAATAATTTTTAATTACGCATAAATTTCAAGATTATTGTTTACAATTGAAAAAAGAATTATATAATGAAATTAATTTTAAATAAAGTAATGATCTTAAAGAGTTTGAAACATAATTTACTGCATATTGCAGTCACTTTAATAAAATTTTAATTAGGGAATGACTTCTATGTAATAAAATTAAAATTAAACTTTATCTCTATATTATTTTCATTATACTTAATTAGTAAAATTAGTAGAATAAAAACTTTATTGGTTCGATTTAGCTCAATACATTTAACTAAAAGGTCTTTGAATCGAAATAAAACAAAAGTTTAATAACAAAATAATTCTTAATAAAATATACCTTTATTTATTAATGTTGAAATAAAACTCATAATACCTTAAGACTTTAGTTGTATATTTACTCAGTTTGTTATGATTTATTTTGTTTTTTATATTGTGAAGCAAAATAACTTCTTTTTATTGTGAAATGTCAAAGAAGTTGATGGTGGGCTAATATGATGATAACATGTTCATGTCTTCATTTGGTTTTTTAATTTATGTGGATAGTAATTTTGTGTAAGTATTAAATTTATATGTACACAATCTAAATGTTTAATATTTGGTTACAAACTTATGTTAAATATCTGTCTTGGTTTAATATGTTAGTTATGAAATTTTATGGTTGTCTATATTTATATGGTTGTTTCTATATTTTCAACCCATGTGTAACATGGGCTACTATTAAAGAAATATATTGGTGGTTTAGATACTTTTACATAAATGAATTTCTGATCATCTATGTCGATTCAAGTTAGCTGATAGTCTTCATATCCAGTTGTGTTATTGTTGTTTCCTGTGTAATATTTCTAATTTTCATGTCTTTAATATTTCTTTGAACACCAAATATAAATAACCAACAATTGTCACTAAAGTTAATAGTACTTGGTTTCCCGGTTTTATAATTTTTCTCTTTTGTGTATTAAAATCATTCATTAAGTCAGCAAAATTGAAACATCATGCTCTATAAAATTCTGTTTTTATATTTATGTTGTTCATCCTTTTCATATACTAACAATATTATATTTTATTATAGATGTCTTCAAAATTAAAGAAAACGTAATTTTTTGTCAATCAACTTATTCCAATAAGAGGGGTAACTCAAACGATTAGTCATTTTAATATTTTTAGTTACCCTTTAAATGTTTTTTAAGATCTTAAAACCAATTAAAAAAAACGTCTTAATTAAGATGTGTATACGAATCAATTCATGTTAATTAGAGGTGCAAAGATATTTCTCCATTATTTTTTTACTTATATTTTGTTAACTCAATTTATATTGTTTCTATACTTTGCAACATATTCACAAATTTAGGTGTTATCCATATAAAAAAATCAGTTTTTTGGTTTTTAAGTAAGATCAAACTAATTATTTTTTTATATTTTAATTTGTACTAAAATTTTCATAAACACATTACGCTAAATAAAATCAAAAAGACCAAAATTATTTTGACTCATAGATTGGTTCTAAAAGTCGGTGTGCCAATAATGTTACTAAGGAATATGGATTAGAAGAACGGTTTGTGTGATGGAACTAGATTGCGAGTAATTAATTTGGGTAGTCATTTTGTTGTAGTAAAAGTTATTTCAGGTAATAATATTGGTTATCGCACTTATATAATTCGTTATGGTCTAACACCTTCAGATAAGAAACTTTCGTTTAAATTGAAGATAAGGTAGTTTTTTTTTCCAATTGTAGTATGTTTTGCAATGACCATTAACAAAAGTCAAGTTCAATCCCTAGCTAGAGTTGACATACACTACAAACTTTTTATAATTTATTGCTGAAGTTATGCTTATGAACTGATAGGAAGTGTTTGGAAATGTTTGTCAAACAATCACATTAAGACGTATCAAAGATAGTAATTCTAATCATTAGCATTTCAACAAAAGCAGAATTAGTTGCTTATATTGCTAAACTGTTTTGCAAATAATAAGTAATTGGGAGTTGGAAAGTAGTATGTTTAACATTATTAATTTCACTACTACAAGTATAGGTAATCGGGTTATTCGGGTCAACCCGAAACCCGACATTTTTTTTTCTAAAACGGACCCGAAACCCGACCCTAATAGCTATTCGGGTTAATCGGGTTAACCCGAATAACCCGATTTATACTTTTTGACCCTATTTAACCCGACCCTAATTAGCTTATTCGGGTTCGGGTCAGTTTAATCGGGTTCGGGCTTTTGGTAGATTTTGTTGAGTTATGCACTATTTTGGCTTAATATGAACTGATTTGCATGTTAGCTCGTTTAATAAAGTGATTTGCGTGTACGGGTGTTAGCTCGTTTAATAAACTGATTTGTGTGCTATTCGTGTGCTTTGTATTATTATTATTATTATTATTATTATTATTATTATAAAACATATATGTTTTCAGTTGATGCTTGACACTTTGTGTTGGCCTTTGTGGTAGGTAAAAGGTAGCCTTGGAGAGCTTTTCTTTTAGATGGTCCACCTGGCACAGGAAAGTCATACTTATCAAAAGTGGTTGCCACGGAAGCAGACTCTACATTTTTCATGTGTTAATTCTTAATAACCATCAAAAATATTAAATGTTCTGTTATTTACAATCCTACATAAATTAACATGGAATCCTCATTGTTAGGTTTGTTTGCTTATACAATATGTTGGCAATTGTGGTTGGTGATATCAAACGCTAAACTAGTTATGAATACATAATGATACATAATGATGCATTCATTCTTATGCATTTATAAACACATACATGTACATGTTATTGAAATTGTTTTTTGGTTTCATAGTGTTTCAGTAATGGATTCTTAAGTTTAAATTGAGGTTCATAATTTCTGTGGTACATAGGCAGTAAGTAAGCTTAACTTATGTGCATAAGAAAAGTTTGTTTTATCTTATTTTATGTTATTATATTTCTCTTGACTTAGCATAGGCAGTTTGACTCTTATAAGAAAGGATATAAATTGAGTCAAAGGTTCTAACTATAACATAAGAATCAAAAGCACGCTTCACTATCTCCATGGTGCTGGTGGTTATCTCTTGGTTTATATATTATTATCTTTAATGTCAATCTTGAGTCTTGACCCATACTCTTATGAATGTAGGCGGATTTGGTTTGTGTTTTTATTGACCCATATTTAATCAATTTGGTTTTTTATTATTTTGCTATTGTAGTGTGGATCAATCTGATTTTGCATCATGCCTCCTATCGATAGAAGCTGGATTACCGGAATGGACCGTAGCTCACCTGAGTACAAGCAAGGACTTAACTCTTTTATCGAAATGCGCAAAGGACTAGTCGATAGCAAAGGCAACATTAGATGTGCGTGTGCAAAGTGTTATAATACTGAGTTAGTATCGTTTAACACAATGAAGTATCATATGTATTCATTTGGCTTCTGCCGATCGTACACGAAATGGGTCTATCACAGTGAAAGAACAGTTCCTCCGGTTGTAGTTGTAGATGATGTTATGCCAAGAAAAGATATGGTTGGTGTTATTGATGATGTTACGGAGGAACGTATTTAAAAGGATACCAATTTCGACGGAGGAAACTCGGGAACACAGACTAGCGGTGTACGTGATGATTTTGAAGAACTGTTAAAGGAAGTCGAATCGGAATTATACTCGGGTTGTACTAAGTTTTCTTCCCTTGACTTTCTAGCAAAGATTATGCATATGAAGGTGAATAACAAATAGACTAATAGTTCATTTGATGAGTTTCTTGAGTTTGAAATCTCCACATCCCGAAGGCAACAAGATTCCTCATTCGTATTATGTATCCAAAAGGACATTAAAAAAGATTAATTTGTGGTATGAGTCGATAGATGTGTGTAAAAATGATTGTGCCCTCTTTTGGAAAGAACATCGATGTAACATCCCGAAATTTCTAAAGTAATATTTATTATATTAGTTAATATTAGTGGGAAGGTTACTCGGGTTAGCAGGGAGATAATAAAATAAAGTAGGAGTTAATACGAGTCGGGCTTGTGTTGGGTTAAGTAATATTGGTGATGGACTTGGGTTAAAATGGAAGGAAGATCGACCATGGGCTCAAGCCCATGACCCATCATATAAATACCTTCATTATGCCTTAATCCCTTCATTTACACATATTTCATACACCACCAAAACACACACTTAGCTCTCTCTCATCCTACTTTCTCTCTCTAGCCGAAATAGAAGAAGAATTGATTTCCGACCCAAGGTAATGATAGTATTATGTTGTATGAGCTCAAACCCGTTAGATTTAGTCACGAAACGACGAGCCGACACCGTTAAACCGTTTAAGTCACGAGATCCTAGTGGAATCGGGTATAAACCGAACCTAAGATGAGCTTAGGGATCACCCTAGCTCAGATCTGGATCGAACGGGACGAAAAACGGTGAAAACGGTGGTGAAACGAGCGAGATCTCGCTTTTTCGGTGAAGGCGGCGCCGGAGTTGGGTGTACGAGGTAAGGATGTCAGAGAATGTTCTCTAACAATCTGACCTAACCCTAGTTCGTTAGCGGTGACTTAACGAACCGGAGGGCAATTCGTTACTCCATTTCGTTAAGAGGAAATAACAAACCAGAGGAAGTTCGCGTGTCAATTCGTTAACGGAGAATAACGAACTAGCTCCAGTTCGTTACGGCAATTCGCTAAGGAAAAGTAACGAACAAGCCTTAACTCGTTAAGGCCATTCGTTAAGTGAGGGACATATGGACCCCATTCGTTATAGGGTTCATTCGTTAGCCAGACCAAACGAAAGGGACCAATTCGTTATGATGACCAGTTCGTTATAAGGTTCATTTCGTTATGAGGACTGGTTCGTTATGTGGTCCAATTAGTTAAGGACATGGTAACGAACTAGGAGTTTGGCAGAATTACAGAATGGTCCCTTGACTTAGAGAAGAATGATATAGTTGCATAGTAGTCCTTGGACTTTGATAATTTATGAAAGATACCTTTAAAGGTTAATGCGTAACGATTAACTAACCGGGTAATGATTCAATGAAGTAAAACCGGCTTAGACGCGTAAGGCTAATCAAGTAGCAATGAGAATGGCTAGAGTAGTACTTGATATTGCAATTATTAAACAGTTAGTCGCGCACAGCTAAAGAAGGATTAACCATTAGCAGAAGACGTAACTGAGATCAGGTGAGTTTCTAGCCCCACTTCCTTGTTATGTTTTCGGGGCTGTGTGCATACTCGATGTGATAGTTAATACACTTACCTTAAGTGGTAAATGTATGCCTTGTACTATTTATGTATGATGATTGTTTGACGATGCATGAACGATCTTCGGATATTGCATGTACCGTCAAGTGATAGTTAAAGGTGTGAGTGATGTGTATATATGATCTGTGAATGATGTATGTATTTATGTATGATGTTAGTACATGAAAGATCTTCGGATATTTCATGTACTGCCAGGTGATAGTCAAAGATATGACTATATAAATAAATTTGATATATGAATGATTGATTGTTGTACGTGAACGATCTTCGAATATTGCGCGTACTGCCAGTTTATAAATAAAGATATAAATGTCTTATGTTATATATGGATGTATAAACATTGTAAATGAACACTTGTCGGGGCGTGAACGATCTTCGGATATTGCACGCACCGACAAGGGGTATGACTGTTAAACGAAGGGTGTGAAGAACGCCTGGCGTGTTCTTATGCTACAGTGTACTTATTGTACATGTATACAGGTACATGAATGGTATGTAAGTTCTACGTCCGACATAGTAAGTTAGGACGGCAAATCCCTCTAACTTCCGTTGGACATAGACTTGGCATGTGGTGGCGTAGTTAAGGACTGTGGGCCTTATACGTGTTATAGATGTTAGATGGGAACGTAGTTAAGTACTGCGGGCCTTATACGTGATATTGATGATAGATGTGAACGTAGATAAGGACGGTGGGCCTTATACGTATTATAGATAATATACGTCAACGTAGATAAGGACTGTGGACCTTATACGTATTATAGATAGGCTCCAGCATAGGAAAGGACTGTGGACCTTATACTTGCCGTATATGTGTTGTGGTAGCATACGGGAGGACTGCAGACTTCGTACGTGCTATGGTTTAGGTTGCAACATAGGGAAGGACTGAGGACGTTGTACGTGTTGTTAATATAGGATGGTATAGGGAAGGACTGCGGACCTTGCATTTACCATAATTTTGTGAACATAGGTAAGGACTGAGGACCTTTTTCGTGTTCACGACCTTGAGTACAGGTATGGACGGTGGACTATGAACATACTCTCGGTAGACTGAGGTTAGTGAGATTATAGATATGTATGTATGGTAGTAGGGTAATTGATTAATTATGGGTACGTATCTTCTGATATGTATGTATGTATGATATACGTATGTGTTGTATGTCGCCTGATTAACTAGAACTCACTCAGTGTAGCTGACTTTTAGTATGCACGCAGGTGGTCAGGCTGAAGAGTTAGCATGAGGATGGCACGTGGCATGGATTGAACGGCTGGCATCTGAAGATGAAAGAAATGATGTTTTAAATATAATGTTTTATGTTATGGTTTTAAAGAAAAGATTAATGTTTTGTACCGAATGATTAAAGTTAACATTTCCTCGAAAGTTTTTAATTAACTCTGATATTTAGAATTATGTTTATGAGTAAATCCAACGTTAAAGTAATGCACCGGGAATGGGACCTTACAATCGATTGTTGCATAATTGTCCTATTTGTAATAAAATTCGTTAGGTCAATACAAACATAAAGGGAAAGAAGGTACCTCACAAGGTGTTACGGTACTTTCCTTTAACCCCCAAACTATGGTGTTTGTATTGTTCAAGGCAAACAACAAAATATATGATTTGGCACACTACCGGACGGACAGAAGAGGGTACGGTGCGTCATCATCGATCTTCACGGAAAGAATTTGATAAAAAGTACCCTAACTTGTCGATTGAACCTTGAAATGTTCGCCTAGGGCTTGCAGCTAATGGTTTTAATCCATTTGGTAACATGAGTTTGACTCATAGAACGTGGCCTGTTATACTCACCACGTATAACTTGCCTCCATGGCTATGCATGAAAGAGTCCTCATTCATGTTGACTTTGTAAATTCCTGACCCTAAATCACCCGGGAAGGACATGGACGTTTTCCTTAGGCCGTTGGTTGATGAGCTTAATAATCTGTGGATGTCAGGCGTACGTACTAAAGACGCGGCGACAAACACATTTTTCACAATGAAGGCGGCATTGTTATGGCCATAAACGACTTTCTAGCTCGTAGCAGTTTAATAGGTTAGAGCGGGCAAGGCTACAGAGCATGCCCGACTTGCAACGAAGACACTCTTTCAATATGTGTACTTGCCTAACTTTCAAGAATTTTAAAAATGTTACTTTGAGTTTCTGTTACTTATACTTACCCGGTTTTGGCCCGTTAGGGACATAATTTGGTTTTATATTTATGTTTTCACATCAAAAAAGTTCGGGTCAGATTATATGTCATTAAAATAATGTGTGTGGGACTGTAAGTTTCAAACTAGTTTTTGCCTAAACGAGTTAGTTCGGGACAGATTATACATCAAAAAAGTTACAGAGGTTCAATGGTTTTAAAACGGATTAGTTTCAAACTAGTTTTTTCTTAAACGAGTTACCGAAAGTCTCTAAGTTGGTTCTTGATTCTCTATGCTTGTAAACATGTTTGTATTCATGTAAAGTATTCTTGTTTTTAACTTACTATTTGTATACTTCATTGATATTGTAGGATCAAATAAAGCTAATTCTTTCAAGACCCGACCTTCATAAATTTTTTTTGACTAATTTATGAGTTCGAGAAAGTCATCACGCTTGACGGACGAAGATAGTAGTGACGATAGCTGATGACGGTCGTTTAAGTCATGCAAAAACCTATAACCTAAGTAACTAGGATAAGTAAGGTATCGTATCCACCAGGAGTATGTGGTCAATGAAAATCATGTAAACAAAATTTAATATTATGAAGTAGCAGATTTTAGTGCTGATCACACAAGCAAATGGGTTGAATTGAGAATTAATCAAATAAGCAAGTAAACAAGTTTCAATCAAATAATAAAAGCAAATCACACCCGGGACTTCAAGTAAGTAACTAACAGTAATCTCATGCAACCTAACAAATTAATCATTAATGTAACATCCCAATTTTTTCGTTCGGTTAATAAATATATTAATATTTGATGTTATGAGATGGGCTCGTGTTGGGTTAAGTAATATGGGTGATGGACTTGGGTTATTAAAGGAAATACCATGGGCTTAAGCCCATGACCCATAATATAAATACTTTAATTATGCCTTAATCCATTAATTCTCATCCATTCCATACACCACCCAAAACACACACTTAGCTCTCTCTCATCCTACTTTCTCTCTCTAGCCGAAATAGAAGAAGAGTTGATCCCGACCCGAGGTAATGATAGTATGATATTGTATGAACCCAAACCCGCTAGATCTACTCGCGAAATGACTAGCCGGCACCTTAAACCGTTAAAGTCACGAGATCCGGATAGAATCTGGTATAAACCAACCAAAAGATGAGCTTAGGGATCACCCTAGCTCAGATCTGGATCGAACGGCATGAAAAACGGTGAAAACGATGGTGAAACAGGCGAGATCTCGCTTTTCCGGCGAGGTCCCGGTTTTTCGGCGATGACAGCGCTAGAAAGGCGGCGCCGGAAAAGCGTGTACGATGTTGAAAAGAATATCAGAACCCTAACCCTAATTTGTTATCGAAAACTAACGAATTAAATGTAATTCGTTAACGGAAGGATAACGAATAAGCTTTAATTCGTTATGACAATTCGTTAAGGAAAGATAACGAATTAGCCTTAATTCGTTATGCCAATTCATTAAGGAAAAATAACGAATTAGGCTAGCGAACTAGGACAACGAATCAGATCTTGTAAGATAACGAATCAGGTGATTCGTTACTCACCAATTCGCTAAGCGAAGGTAACGAATCAGGCCATGTTCTGATAACGAATCAGGCCACGAATCGGGCTATGTTCAGAGAACGAATTAGGCTTAATTCGTTATAGCGAACTAGTGGACGAATTAGATAATAATTTAAAATTCTTAATGGAAAATGTGTTATGACGGTTAATAGAAAAAAAATGTCCAAGCTAACATGGCGGCTTAACCCCAGCCAGGGGCTCTATCCCTTAGACCCTGCTATGTGCCGCCGCCCCTAGAATCCTGTTGTCAGGGGTGCTGCCCCAGACCCCGTTCATTGTGGGTTATAATTATACAAGAAACGTGATACAGGTAGTGATATTTAATCGATACGTGTAATTGTTATACAGTTAGCCGTGCACAGCTCAAGAAAGGAATAACCATTGACGGTGAACGTAACCGCATTCAGGTGAGTTTCTAGCCCCATTACTTGATATGTTTTCGGGGTTGTGTGCATACTCGATGTGACAGTTAATACACTTACCTTAAATGGTGTATGCCATGTATGATATATGTGATAGATACGATTGATTGCTTGTCGATACGTGAACGATATTCGGATATTGCACATACTGTCGGGTTATAAATAAAGACATGACTATAGTATGTGATGTAAGGATGAGGGCTTGTTGGTATGTGAACGATCTTCGGATATTGCAAATATTGCCGAGAGAAGTAATTAGCTTCTTACATGGACATTAAATAATAATTTAAATACAGTGTTCCTCCTATGGATAATATATAGAGTTCCTCCTATGGATAATGTATAATGTTCCTTCCATAGATAGTATAGTGTTCATTCTATGGAAAATATATAGGATGATCCTTCTATGGAAAGTGTATAGGATGTTCCTTCTATGGATAATATATATAGAGTGTTCCTCCTATGGAGAATATATAGCATGGGCAATAGTAATAGTTATTTTAATAGATGTTACGTGACGTACCTCTTATGGATATTTATTTAAGTTTAAGATATGTATGTATGTACGATATGTGTATGTATGTCGCCTGATTAACTAGAACTCACTCAGCGTAGTTGACTTTTAGTATGCACCATGTGATCAGACTAAAGAGCTAGCATGAGGATGACACATGGCATGGATTGAACGGATGACATCTGAAGATGGAAGAAATGATGTTTTAAATATGATGTCTTATGTATGGTTTCAAAGAAAAGATTTAATGTTTCGTAACGAACGATTTAAGTTAACGTTTCCGCGAAAGTTTTAATTAACTTTGATTTGTAAGAACTGTGTTTATGAGTAAATCTGACGTTCAATTTAGGGCACCGATAACGGGGCCTTACAATTAACAGTTAACTACAGACTGATCAACTAAACAAAACCTTAGGAAAAAATAATCGCTTTACACACGTCACTGGTTATCAAACGGTCCCTGCCAGTGTGACTCAGTTAAGGGCAATTATATGCTTTATCGTATTCAACCTAATCAAACAACCATTTGATCAATTATTATAGCAACTGGTAACTAATCATTCAGATCAACGTAAACCTAAACCAATTGAACACACATATATACTAAACATCTATAATCATAGATTGACCATAAACAATTATACATAAACGTTATTAGTCACATGAGAAATTTGAGTTGTTACAAACTTTGCACTCCCGGGTGAGCTTCTACAAGTTTAGCCGCGTCTCGGCATCATGGAATCTTCAATATAGATTATATAGAGCTTGTAGGTGGTCTCGGTATGGTCCGGTATGGTAGAATCGTCTCCTAGACTCGGAAAATCGCCTGCCTCGATGTGTGTGTAGTTAGGGTCGTGTTATGATAAAATTGATATAAACCCTAACTTTCCCGTCTGCACACCCCATCGCGATACGCGATGGGGTCTTCACTGGTCCATCGCGTATCGCGATGGACCCTGGTCAAACTCTCATTTAACAACCATCGTGATACGTGATGGGTCTTCTAGCCTGCCCATCGCTTATCGTGATGAGCCATGTCACCAGCAATCTTCTTTTGTTTTTTCTCGTTTTGCGTGTTGGACTTCCCGGGCCTTCATCCCGTGCCTCAACAGGTCCAAATTAGTTGCTTTAACATATATGACCTGAAATACAAAAGAGACCTATGAAGCATCGAAGTTCCTAAAATAAACGATTAAAACTAGTAAATAAACAAACTAAAATGCATACAAATTAACCAACCGTCACATCCCCACACTTATCTTTTGCTTGCCCTCAAGCAAACTCTAAAGAAAACATCAACCTCCATCATAGGTACGTAAATTATCACCATTAATACGAGTATGGTTTAAGGTCATACCTAGTTTCCCAAACTAACACTTTCTAGATTAGCATCCCACAAATAAGGTTAAATGATATAATAAAAACAATAGAGCCGCCCAGAAGAGTGTAGTTTGTTTCCGGTTAAGGCATACATGCTCATACCCCTCATAATATAATAACTCTCCTCTCGGTTTAATATCTGGACTAGCAAAAGATGTGCTAGTATCTCTCTGCGTATCTCGATGGGTATTGTTAACAGAAAGTTTTTCGCCAAATCGGGTCCGGACATTTTCCGACCCAACCACTTTTCGGCATCTCGACATCACCCTGAACACGTTTCCGAACTCAAAACATACTTTTCGTACCTGGAAAGACGTGAAAATGACCAAACTCTTACCGAACTTCAAGAACTTCCAACTCTTCAACCAAGTTTCCCCACACTTGATGTTTTCTACACAAAACTCAAGACGACACTTAATACAAGACTCGAAAAAATGAAAACAAACTGGACAGACACTTACAAACCCCGGGTTGCCTCGCGTAAGCGCTAAATTTAAAGTCTATAGTTCGACAGTGTTTCAAACTCTCAATAGTCTTCATAAACCGGTGAAGTCACAATGAAACTCACCGATTCCTTGTCCATCTCGAGAATATCCTTCATTTCCAAGTATGGCTTCAATCTATAGCCATTCACCACTTTCCTCACATGATCATCAAAGTCCTTAATCTCGTACTGACAATAGTTTCCAACTCTAACAACCGAATACAGGCCTGTACACTTACTTTTCAACTTACCCGGCAAGAGTTTCATCCTCGTGTTGTATAACCAAACCTTTTGTCCAACCTCAAAGTTCTTCAACCGGATATTTGCATCATGAACCTTTTTCATCTTTGCTTTGTAAGCGGATGCACAATTGTACGCCTCGTCCCTTAACTCCTCAATCTCGCATAAAGCTAACTTCATTGCCTTACCTGCATCATCATAATCCATATTAACCTGTTTAGTAGCCCAAAATGCTCTTTGAGAAATTTCTACAGATAAATGGCATTCCTTTCCATACACAAGCCTATAAGGAGTGGTTCCAATTGGCGTTTTATATGCGGTTCGGTAGGCCCATAGAGCATCGGTCAACTTGGTTGACCAATCCTTTCGGTCCGTCTGAACAGTTTTTTGTAAAATCTGTTTGATGTGCCTATTGGAAACCTCAACTTGTCCACTCGTTTGTGAATGGTAAGGAGTTGCAATCCTATGATCAACACCATATGGTTTAAGCAATTTTCCAAATTTAAAATTTTTGAAATTAGATCTACCATCACTTATTATGGTTCGGGGGACTCCAAATCTAGAAAATATATTACTTTGAACGAAATTGCAAACGACCAAGTGATCATTCGTCCTAGTGGCTATCGCCTCAACCCATTTAGACATATAGTCGACGGCCACTAGGATGTACAAATTACGGTGTGAATTTGGGAATGGGCCCATGAAATCGATCCCCCAAACATCAAAAATGTCAACTACTAGGATCGGGTTAAAAGGGCATCTCATCCCTCTTAGAAATACTCCCGAGTTGTTGACACTTTAAACAATGTATCGCGAACTCATGAGCATCCCTAAACAATGATGGCCAAAACAAGCCACTCGTAAGGACTTTTCGTGCAGTTTTCTGGCCACTAAAGTGACCCCCACCACGCAGATGAATGCGCGTGTTCCAACACCGATCTGACATCCTCCTCAGGTATGCATTGTCTAATCATCTGATCTGCACCAATCTTGAACATGTCCGGGTCATCCCAAATGTACTGTTTGGCCTATGACATCAAATTTTTCTTCTTTCACCTTGGCCAATGCTCCGGTAGGTCACCTGAAATTTATAACTAACAATATGAGCAAACCAGGGATTTTATGAGACTACCAAAATATGTTCATCCAGGAAAGACTCGTTAACGGGCCCATCCTTGTCTCCATCTTCCACCATAATTCGGGACAAGTGATCTGCAACAACATTTTCACTACCTTTCTTGTCCCGAATCTCTAGATCAAATTCCTGCAATAGCAAAACTCATCTTATGAGCCTCGGTTTTGCATCATTTTTTATCCATGAGGTACCTAACTGCAGAGTGGTCAGAGTAATGATTACATTACTTCCCCAAATATAAGACCTGAATTTATCTAGAGCATATACTACTGCTAGTAACTCTTTTTCGGTTGTTGTATAATTCAATTGAGCATCCTAGAGAGTTTTACTCTCATAGTATATGGCAATGGGTTTCTTGTCAACCCCTTGACCCAAAATAGCCCCGATCGCATAATCACTTGCATCACACATTATTTCCAAATGAAAAGTCCAATCGGGTGATTGCAATATCGGGGCTTCAACTACTTTCAACTTCAAAATGTCAAAGGCTTTAGCACATTCATCATTAAAGTCAAAAGGGGCATCCTTAAGTAATAAATTACATAAGGGTTTGGTAATGTCACTAAAACCCTTAATAAACCGTCTATAACCCGGCATGCTCCAAAAATGATCTAATGCCTTTAACATTTGTGGGATGAAGTAAGGTTGAAATAACTTGAACCTTAGCACCGTCCACCTCAATCCCACGACTCGACACAACATAGCCCAAAACAATCCCCTCTTGGACCATAAAATGGCTCTTCTCCCAACTAAGAACCAAGTTCGTTTCTACACATCTTTTCAAAACTCTTTCTAGTTGATTTAAACATAACTCGAAAGACGTGCCGAAAATCGAAAAGTCATCCATGAAAATTTCCAAAGACTCCCCCACCATATCGGAAAAATACTCATCATGCACCTTTGAAAGGTGGCGGGGGCGTTACATTACCCGAATGGCATTCGCCTAAACGTGAATGTACCATACGGGCACGTAAACGTGGTCTTCTCCTGATCCTCAAGATGAATAGATATCTGGTTATACCCGGAATACCCGTTTAAAAAGCAATAAAATTTTTGACCGTCTAAAAAGCAATAAAATTTTTGACCAGATGGCATTCGCCTAAACGCGAATGACAATTTGATCGATAAACGGAAGCGGAAAGTGATCTTTCGATGTTTCCGCATTCAGTTTTCGATAATCAATACAAATGATCCACCCGGTTACCGGCCGGGTGGCGACTTCGTTACCTGTGTCGTCCTTAACGACCTGAATGCCCGCTTTTTTCGGTACTATCTGTGTCGGGCTTACCCACGTGCTGAAAATATAATACCAACATCCAACCACTTCAGCACTTCTTTCTTCACCACTTCCCGCATGTTTGGGTTCAACCTTCATTGAGCATCGTGTGCGGGTCTGACATCCGGATCTGTTAATATCTTGTGCATCACAATTGAAGGGCTGATTCCCTTCAAATTCGCTATTATCCATCCGATTGCTTCCTTGTTCACAACCAGCACCGCCATCAAAGCATTTTCATGTTCAATGGATAAATTAGAAGCTATAATAATAGGAAAAGTATCATTTTTACCAAGGAAAACATATTTTAAATGCTTTGGGAGCTCCTTTAGTTCGACTTTTGGGGCTTCTTGTAGTGACGGTTTCAACCCGGTATTGATTTTCTCGGGAAGTGGTTCCACCTGAACTGACCATGGTGGATGGTCTCCTCACATAGCTGCGATCTCCATCTGTCTATTTTCTTCTTCCAGTAACTTGTATGTTTCCACCTGTAACCTGTCAAACAAAAAACACGTCTCCACTGTGCCATCCGTACTAACGACAGAGTCGTATAGTGGGATGCACTCGTCAATGACATCAGCCATGAAGCACTTGTCATCGACCGGAGATTTATTTCCATGCATGAAAACATTAATCCTCAACTTACGGTTACCAAATTCCATGTCAACAGTCCCATTTCTACAGTTAATGTTGGCATTTGCGGTGGCCAAAAATGGTTGATGTGCTAAAAACAGTCAATTAAATATTAACTAAATTAAACAAGTAATAAAAACTAGACTTAAGACTCAACTAAACAAAACACCGGCAAGTGAACCGATCAATTGTACTAAGCTAAGTAATTCTGGAATATCGAACCCACTGGACTCTATAAATTACGTAAATTAGCTAATTAGACTCGACTTACGACACGACTATTCATTATTAATGTTTTGAGGGGGGGTTTAAACTAAGATTTAACTAAGAAAGTAAATAAACGAGAAAACAAGAAACAAGCAATTTAACACAAGATCGAAACCAATCAGAGAAGGAATCTACCTAGGTAAGAATCCCTTGCATAAACAATCATCAAGCAATGGACAAATAATATGATATGGAAACTGATTTCTAAACGTATTCATCTAACAAACCCTAAAGGACCCTTGACTGAATCAAACGAAATCCCCAAAGAATTAATATTAGATTATTAAGCAATCAGTTAAATTGATTTCCTCACGGTTTTCAAATAGGGTTAATTAATAGTATCTAAAGCAAGCAATCTTACGAAACACAAAACTCTAGATAACTTGGTAAACTTAACATGACATCATGAACAAGGATCAACACAATAAGCAAGAATATTGTCACTACTATCCTAGCATGCAATTGACCAAGACACATGAACAACTCCTCACCTCACAGCTATTGGAATTTAGCAAAACATTCAAAATCCTAATTAACGATTAATAAGCTTCTATGATCTAATAGGCCTATTCAACCATAATAATCAAAACACCAAGTAATGATTAAACATGAACCCTAATATCTAAAGAACATAATCAATAGAAAGCAAGATCCATGTGAAGCAATAATTAATAATCAACCAAGATAATAAACATTCATATGCATCATGTAAACAAAATCAAGTCTTGTACTATTAATAAAACGAAACCATAATCAAAGCATAAGTCCAAAGCAAGAATCAAGGCCCAAACATGTTCATCAAACCTAGGTAGACATGAAGTCTAGCCTAGAACCATTACTGAAAACAATCCTAAACAAGTATTAAAAACAAAGAGGAAAGACATGATAAATAATGAACAAGGAACAAAAATTAGAGCGATAAAACCCTTTGCGATTGATCCTTGAACACCCGGATGAAAGCTTGATAATCCTCCTTGATTCCTAGTCTCAAAACCTTCACAAAACCTTGGAAAATCGGCTCCAATATTGCTTAGCTCGGCTGGGTTTTGCAAGAGATGTTTATATAACGAAAATCGGGCTTGGGCTTGCAATTTTTTGCTGACCAGAAGGCCTAGGCGCCCCGCGAAGGCATATTGCCTTTTGCCTTAGCGCGGCGCGGCGTGCTCTTATGCATGGCCAACGAATTTTGTTTTTATTTCATGTTAAATCTTGCATAAACTTGATAAATATCTCCCTTGATCTCCAAGTAATGATAAGAAGCTTCTAGACCTTCTTTCCCTTAACTAACAAGCCATCAACTATATGAAAACGTAACAAGACATTAGTGATTTAAACCATATAATCATTTACGAACATAAACTTCTCATAAAATGATAGAAAGAATTAAAGCTTAACATGCAACACACCAAAAGATATAAAACACGTAAACATATAATAAACTTGACTCAAAACTTAAATTAAAGAAAGATAAACGAAACACGAATCAAACCGAACTCAAAACATTAAAGAAACACAACTTTACACGGGATACGAGATGTATAAATAGACGTATATCAAATATCCCCACACTTACTCTTTTTTCATCCCTGAAAAAGTCTTATGTAGTTGAATCAGAATCGGAAAATTACAATCTAACAAACATATAGGTTAATTTTTAAAGCTCAGAAGAATGCAAAAACTGCGATCACCAATATTGTTGTCCACTTAAACCCATGCCTTAATCTTTACCGGGACAAATAAGATCCGACAATTAGTATTCAGTGGTTTACACAATTAAGACCCGCTTATTTTCAGCTTTTACCAGACCAGGCCACCCCAACTTGACTTAAACCTCAAAATTAGCAGATTTAAAACTTGTGTTGCTCTAAATTTTTTTCATGAATAGTTAAGACGATCAAGGGTATTGTTTATCCACCTAAGCTTAAGCATCAAATTCTACCAAGCAGCCATTAGATACGATTAAGGTTCAATTAATTTATAGCTAGTGCTCCCCACAACATGACATACCCCCGTTATCAAGCAATACCCCAAATCCATCACCATAGGTGAGCATGCAAAATTTCATCTGTTGGGCTTACATGTAGTGTGTCCCTTGTGGTCCGTTTCTTAATGGTAATGAGACGCGAGCAAGGGGACCCCACATGGCTAATAGCGTGGATGATCAAGTCTGTAGTGAATTTGTACTTTTGTACTTTTGTGATCATGTTTATAGACTTATAAGGGTTTGCTCTTTTTGGCTTAATTTAAATATCCACAACCCCACTTAGGAATTATGAATACCCAGATGAATAGATTGCACTCAGACCCATGGTCTCCGGACCTGAAGCATCCCATCAATACAGGATTTAAGGTTATAAAACCATACGTCGATAAGGTGTAAAACACTAAACTAGCAGTTTTAAGATTTATATCACAGGCTACACGGCATACTCTAACGTTAAACCTACCCAAGCATCATATGATAACGTATTCAGATTTTAAAACTTATAATATTTCCACTTTTTCATACCAGTAATTGAGGCTTAAGTATGGCCCGACCTTTCATTACTTATCTTCCACGGACAAAACCCTTTACCCACAAAAGATTTCCATTTTAACCATTTTATCAAATTTGCCCTTTGAATTTCAAAGCTGAGCCTACCGACACATCCCAAGTTAAGTGTGTTTTCTTTTATTTATCTCATATTATTAGTAGTTTGAAAAACCAATTTCCCGATAAATATCATCATCTCCCACTTTAACACAAAAAAACTATATTCAAGAGACATTTTTAAAACATTTTTCAATTTTTTTTTCAAATTTTAAAATTTTTTAATTTTTTTTCTTTTCTAAATGTAAACTCGATTTAAACTACGACTCAAATATCCTATCCCCACACTTAAATTTTGCATTATTCTCAATGCAAGGATAAGGACGACTTAAAACAAAAATAAATAAAGTCGGACTACAAAAACTAAGACTCTAAAAATAAAAAACAAAAAAAATAAAAAATAAAAAGTTAACAAGCTAGATAAATGGAAAAGACTTAGCTGATAATATGCGAATGAAACATGATGCTAAAGTCTTCTTTCTATGAATGCCCTCCAACTACGAACGTGCTCAGCAAACGGTAACTCCTTTTCTCACGAACGTAAGTGGCAAACAAAACAAACATGTCTAAAAATGTATCTTATCATAACGATAGATATTAAGCAACTAAAGCATTTCACCAATAAATATATAAAATATAACAATTATGAGCAAATAAATCAACATGAAGTATACGGCTCCACTGTTACTCCATCCCCACACTTGTCTTTTTCATTAAAGTCTTCATTGGGGGATCTTCTCTAGCTCATATAGTCTCTCTTTTACCTAGCAAAACTCAAAAGCACAAAAAACAATGACGAACTACAAAATAATACGTTAGCGACTCGATGACTCAACGAAACTAAGAAAATAAAAACAAAAATAAAGGAAAATCTACAAACACTACACTTGAGTTTTCACTCAAGAACCTATGTTTATGCGAATCACGTGGCGGACCGAGTGGAGCTTCCTCCACCTTGGTAGAACTCCAATCCCCTCAAGGATACCGAATCATGATCCGACCATTCATCAATCTTTGTCTTCTTATTTTTAACACCATGAACCTTCCCAATCTTTCGCTGTGACAATCGTCAATTTCAGGTTAACTCCGTTAACTCAACTCCGTCAATTCAAACTTAAGATCTTTGAATCTGTAACGCACACCTCATTACATTTAAACTAGGGTTTAAATGACGCTTGACACTTACTACATGTGTAGTCTTTCGGGAATTGCACCGAAACGCAAACGAGTTGACGCAAACAATTGGTGAATAAACGAAAAACGTCAAAACAAAAATTATGTGATAATTATGTGTTAGACTTATGTGTTATGTGATAATGTTGGTTAAAACACTAACTCAAGATGTAAACAAGTTAGTTTAAGCTAGATAAGTAATATTTAGATGTTGAGGGACCTAGATGTAACATGTATTATTAATAATAATATTAATATAAACCCTAACTCCCTCTTCCCCCTCCCTAAACCCGACGGCCAGCCTCTCTCTCCCTCTCCTTGCGATCGGCAGCCCCTCACCACCGCCATACCACCCTTGTTTGATCTTGGTTTTCACAATTGAAGCATCCTACACTCGTTTCTAAGCACCTCTCACATGTCTCTTGGCTATTCCTGCGTTTTTAAGGTATAAAATGTGAAACCCTAATTATTGAATATCATGTATTAAGTGTTTTATGATTGGTATTGGCTAGAGGATGATTGATTATGTGTTAGTGTTTGATATTGATAGTCATATGTGATTTTGAACGGTGAAATATTGATGAATCATTGATTTTTTGTAAACCCTAGAGGGTTATTACTGATTTTGGTGATTAATTACGTTCTTTACATGTTTGGAGTTATGTCATATGCATAGAATGCATGTTAGATGATCGTTTATGCTTGCTGAGTTTTGACAGCAGTGATTGTTAAACTTGAACGATGTGTAACTTGTTGAATATAAAAAGCAAACTGAGCTAATTATGAGTCTACAAGGTAGTACTCTGAGTCTAGTTTTCAGAAAGTCCAACCACGCCTAATTTGGAGGTGTTTTGGTTAGTCAAATGATTTAGATGTAATTAAAGGTCAAAACTGGTACTGGACAGATTGTAAGTTATGATTAAACAACTGTAACTAAATGTTAATATGGAAATTGGTCGAGGTTTACAAGGTGATATGTTGAGTCTAGTTTCTATAAAGTCCAAACTTGTAATTTTTGGACAAGTAAAAGTTAACTTTTATGATTTTACAAAAACGTTGTGCAAAGCTGAGTTGTTAGACCTGCTGTTAGGTTGTTTTGTAAATGTTATATCTCATGAACTACGAGACCAATTGGGGTGGTTCCACTTCTGAAAGTTGACTTGTTGAGTTAGGAACCTAACCCAAGTGGTCTTGCATTTATTGGATTTTTAGTTTAACGGGAATTTCAAATAACATTATATTGTGCATGAATTTGACTGTTATGAGTTTGCTGTAATGATTTGATTATTGTGAGAAACCTATGTGGAATAAAAATATAATAAAATATGTTCTGGAAACCTAGGACATATATGCTTTTGTGATGATTTTTGGTAAATTAATTGTGATGCTATGATCGGTGGGATAGACTAGTTTTTCAAGTAGAATTCTGTCGTTAAGAAATTAGTTGCTGAGTTTTGTGAAAGTTGCATGAAACAACGTGATTGCTAATTCATTATCGTGTTTTGACCAAATTGCCATTGAGGGGAGTGATTGCTAATTAATTGTCGTGTTTTGACCAAAATGCCCTTGCGGGGAATAATTGCTAATTGATTGTCATGGTTTGACCAAATTGCCCTCGTGGGGAATAATTGCTAGTTAATTGTTATGTGTTGACCAGATTGCCCTTACGGGGAGTAATTGCTAGTGATGTACATTATGAATACATGACACGTAAATAATTGCTCACACATGTAACGTATCACAAATACACTTGTTAAAGTCACACACGATTCACAAACGAAACACGAAACATGTTGTGTGCATAGGTATTATGTGCCGGGTCTAGAGACTCGATAATATTCCGACACTTAGAAAAATCTCTTTGTTGTTTTAGAACGCTAGAGAGAGTTTTTCTGTGACGTGCATCTTGGTGAATTATTTTGGGAATACTTCGCAAACAGTGAGTTCACTTACCCCTTTTAAACTGTTTTCAAACGCTTTTCACTTGGGGGAGATAACATACTCCGAAAACGCATTTAAGATTTTGTTAATATAGATTATATATCACTTGTAAAGACTAAGTGGCAAACGCAATAACCAAAGTCCTTCATTCACATCGAACCGTTTAATATTGGATATAGCGAGTCATTGTTGAGTAGTACTACTGGGTTTGACAAACCCCACCCAACGCTAAACTCGACTGGAGGTCGAGTGGGTGTAATCTTGGCTAAACACATACCATGGTCGGGATAGACCTGGTGGCAAGGCAAATGATAAACAGTCAGCTTCGGTGTCGAACACTTAGTAATACTTGTTTTATAGGCTAGCTACCTATAGATATATAATTGACATAACACTATCTGGTAACGCAAAACGCTTAACGCAAAACGCTGAACGCAAAACGCTGAACGCAAACGCTAAACGCTTTATTTTATATAAACTTGTGAACTCACCAACCCCGTGTTGACACTTTTAGTATGTTATTCTCAGGTAGCCGAGGCGGGCGCGCGGTGTAGGATCATGCATTGCTTGAAACACTTTTAATTATGCAAACTTATTTTAAACTGTTATCATTGGGTTTTAAGTCGTCCTGCGTGACGCAACATTGGTTTCTATGGTTTTACGCTTCCGCATTTAATTACTCGTAAACGTTTTCATGGTTTTAAAACTTTGTTTTATGGTTTGATTATAACTAATGATTCCGATCCTGTTAGTTCACACCCTCTGACGGTAAAACTCCGTTAGTGGATTTTGAGGGTGTGACAGATTGGTATCAGATCCATTGGTTATAGCGAACTAGAAGCTGCATGCATACTAGACTATAACCGCGACGACCCATTAGTTATAATGATACGCACTGCATAGATTCGTGTAGTCTTTGTTATCTTGTCTCTTTACCCCTTTCACTCATACGCGCGCATACACGGCTTACCTGTAGGGATGTCGACGCCACCATCATCACCATCTGATCAGATGACTCATGCTCATGGGAAGGAACCGCAGTTACCTACCTCATCGCCACCCCCGTGTAGTCCCGGAACTCGAAGCTCCTGCACCGAAGACGTATCGCTTATCCGGAGGCATGTACGAAAACGAAGTTAGCTGGGATTGGTACCCTAATATGCTCAGACGTATGATCTATCGTGAACAAGTTCCCCCATTACCTCACCCGAACCATCCTGCTTACCCCAACACCCTACCACCCATAACCGAACCTGTAGAGCATGTGCTCGCAGCTGTTGTTTCTTGTTTGGAGCGTGATGTTGGTTACATGCGCTATACGAGAGCGAACGTTTCCGGACTGTTAAAAGATGGAACCGAAACTAAAGAGGAAATTTCCCGCATGACAGTAGCAATGAAGGAAATGCAAGAGGCTAGTGATCAACAGATGAAGATTATGAGAAAGATGCAAGCTGAGATGATAGACTTGCAAGAGCAACTCCAAGTAGCAAGGACCCGAACCGAGATAGCTTTAGAGCGCTGCGATGTCTTACAAATGCAAATTGCTCAGAACGCAGCCGAACCCGAGGCAGAGCCTGAGGCAGAACCTGAGGCAGAGCCTGAAGAGGAACCCGAAGAAGATCCCGAAGAGGAGCCTGAGGAGGATCCCGAGGAAGATCCCGAGGAGGAACCTGAAGAAGAACCGGCAAAGGAGGAGGCACACTCAGAGGTGTCCTCAGACGACGACATCTAAGGATGATAACACCTAGATGGAGGGGTTGTCTCCATCCAAACTATTATTTTTCTATGATTTTAAGGATTGGTTTTAAATACTTTGTAGCGAATACAATGGTTTTAATCATGAATTATTATTTGGATTAATATATGGTTGTGATGTGATGTTTGTTTCTTATTTCTTTCTTACCTATCCTTTTATTACATGTATGGCGTGTTGCATATGAAAGAAAAACTCATGTTCAACATCTTATGCTGTGATTCTAGGAAATGGCAGGAAGAAACGCTGGACACGGACGTGGTAACATCAACTTGACTGCAGCAGAACTCCAAACTCTGCTGAACGACCATGCGGCGACCGCTCTAGCCGCACATGTTCAGAACAAAGCTAGAGGTCCAATTGGAACATGTACCTTCAAGAATTAACTTGACTGCAAGCCCAGTACGTTTAAGGGCACTGAGGGAGCTATAGTCTTCCTGCGTTGGGCTGAGAAGGCCGAGTCGGCATTTGAGATGTGTAATTGTCCCCCTGCCAGTAGGGTCAAATTTGCTGCTGGAACACTTGAAGATTTTGCCCTCACTTGGTGGAATTCAAACGTACAGATTCTTGGATTGGAACTAGCTAACGCGATGAACTGGGAGGAGTTCAAAAACATGATGCGAGAGGAGTACTGTCCGAGAGAGGAGATTGCAAAGTTGGAGTCAGAATTTTGGTCATTGAAGATGGTGGGTTCAGAAATCGAAGCCTACACTACCCGTTCTCACGGGTTAGCTGTGATGTGTCCGCGGATGGTAGATCCGCCGAGTAAGAGGATTGAAATGTATATTGATGGGTTAGCACCGCAGATTCAGGGCATGGTGACGTCTTCCAGACCAGCCACGATTCAACAAGCAATTCGGTTAGCTCACAAACTAACGGATCAAGCAGTGACCCAAGGTGCGCTACCACCTAGGGGTTCGACCACTAAAGCCCGTGACAAGCCGAGCACTGACAACAACAGCAACAGCAGCCCGAGCAGCGGAAAGAGAAAGTTTGACAACACCAGATCCTCATCCTCGAACCTCCCACAGCAACACCACTACCGTAAGCCCGAATTCACTCGGAGCTTCAACAATCAGAGTCACAACAACAATAACAACGGTGGCAGGCAGGGTTCGAGCGGATATGCTGGGAAATATCCGAAGTGCAACATGTGTAATTACCATCATGCTGGCCCGTGTGACCGTGTCAAGTGTCTGAGATGCGGAAAGATGGGTCACCAAGCAAAGGAATGTAGAGGAGACTTTGCAGCAAAGGATGCTCCTAAACCACCCATGACAACCAAGGGATGTTTTGAGTGTGGACAAGAGGGACATTTTAAGAAAGACTGCCCCAAGCTGAAACAGAACGACAACAATGGAGGTAATGGAAGTGTCAGTGGTGGTGGAAACAATGGTAAAGGAAGAGCTTTTGTTATTGGGTCGGGTCAAGCCCTCAATGATCCGTACGTGGTGACTGGTAAGTTCCCTGTGAACGATTGTTTTGCTTCTGTATTGTTTGACACTGGAGCTGATAGGAGTTTTGTGTCGAAAGCCTTTAGTCAACTCTTAGACCTAACTCCACCCCGTTAGACGCTAAGTTTCCTGTTGAATTAGCTGACGATAAGACTATAGTAACGACTCATGTACTTGCGGGATGTAAGTTAAAACTGGCAGGTCATGTCTTTGATATCGACCTTATTCCTTTTACGTTTAGTAGTTTCGATGTCGTTGTCGGCATGGACTGGTTATCCGAGAACCGAGCGGAGATTATATGTCACGACAAGATAGTCCACATTACTACCCCTTCCGGCGAGATCATTTCGATCCGGGGCGAGAGAAGCGGCATGACCACCAGCGTCATTACCCTCATGAAGGCGCAGAAGTATCTACGAAAGGGTCATCCGGCAATTTTAGCGCATATTGTTGAGAAACCCGCGGAGGAGAAACGAATTGAAGATATACCGATTGTGCGGGATTTCCCGGAAGTTTTCCCGGAGGATTTGCCCGGACTCTCTCCTATTCGTCAAGTCGAATTCCAAATCGAGTTGACACCCGGTGCAGCACCCATAGCACGAGCCTTGTATCGGCTCGCACCGGCGGAGCTTCAGGAACTGTCCACTCAGTTGCAAGATTTGTTGGATAAGGGTTTTATCCGACCTAGCTCATCGCCATGGGGAGCCCCTGTCTTATTTGTCAGAAAGAAGGACGGGACTTTCCGCATGTGTATCGACTACCGGGAGTTGAACAAGGTGACGGTCAAGAACCGTTATCCTTTACCCCGAATTGATGATTTGTTTGACCAGCTTCAAGGATCGAGTTATTACTCGAAGATCGATCTGCGATCTGGTTACCATCAGCTTAGAGTGCGCGAGGAAGATATTTCAAACACGGCTTTCAGAACACGGTATGGTCACTACGAGTTTTCGGTTATGCCTTTTGGCTTAACCAACGCACCAGCCGTATTTATGGATCTCATGAATCGAGTATGCAAGGCGTACCTCGACAAGTTTGTAATTGTTTTTATTGATGATATTCTCGTCTACTCCAAGGACGAGGCTGACCACGAAGAGCACTTGAGGTTAATTCTGGAATTGCTGAAGAAGGAACAACTATACGCTAAACTCTCGAAATGCGAATTTTGGCTTCGCGAGGTTCACTTTTTAGGACATGTGATCAACGAGAATGGTATCCATGTCGATCCAGGTAAGGTAGAGGCCATCAAAAACTGGGAAGCACCTAAGACTCCGACTGAGGTGCGGCAATTCCTAGGACTGGCCGGCTACTACCGGCGTTTCATCGAGGGATTTTCAAAGATTGCTCAACCCCTCACCGCTTTGACTCACAAAGGTACTAAGTACAATCGGGGTGACGTGCAAGAATCTGCTTTTCAACTGTTGAAAACCAAACTCTGTAGCGCCCCTATTCGAGCCCTACCCGAGGGAACGGAGAATTTTGAGGTACACTGTGATGCATCGATACAAGGTCTCGGTTGCGTGCTGATGCAACTCGAGAAGGTTATAGCTTATGCCTCTCGACAACTACGGGTTCACGAGAAGAACTACACGACCCATGATTTGGAAATCGGAGCTGTGGTGTTTGCCCTTAAGATATGGAGGCATTACTTGTACGGTACCAAGTTTACCATTTACACCGACCACAAGAGTCTCCAGCATATCTACGATCAGAAGGAGCTGAACATGCGACAGCGTCTTTGGGTCGAGTTGCTTAAAGATTATGATTGTGCCATCAAGTACCACCCTGGCAAGGCCAATGTAGTGGCCGACGCCCTCAGTAGAAAAGAAACCGATAAACCCAGGCGAGTGCGAGCATTGCAACTCACGATTCGTGTCAACTTACCCGATCAGATTCGCGATGCCCAACTCGAAGCTTTGAAAAATGATAATCTTCCATCAGAACTCATGCGGGGCATGAACAAGCAACTTGAAACCAAATCGGACGGGGTCCGATATTTTGAGAACCGGATTTGGGTTCCACGATACGGAGAGTTGAGAACTCTAGTGATGGACGAAGCACACAAGTCCCGATATTCTATCCACCCTGGCTCAGATAAAATGTACCATGACTTAAATGCACTTTACAGGTGGCCAAACATGAAAGCCGACACTGCCACCTACGTGAGCAAATGCTTGACTTGCGCCCGAGTCAAAATAGAATACCAGAAACCATCTGGCCTACTACAACAACCGGAACTTCCAATGTGGAAATGGGAACACATTTCAATGGATTTTATCACGGGATTACCTAAAACACCGACGGGATGCGATACCATCTGGGTGATCGTTGACCGGTTGACTAAGTCTGCACACTTCTTAGCGATTAAGGAATCGGACAAAATGGAAAGACTGACTCGCGTCTACATGAAGGAAGTAGTGTCTAGACACGGAGTGCCTGTCTCAATCATTTCTTATCGAGATTCCCGTTTCACTTCGCACTTTTGGAAGTCACTGCAAAGCGCGCTAGGCACCCGTCTTGATATGAGCACAGCATACCATCCTCAGACGGATGGGCAAAATGAACGAACTATTCAGACCTTAGAGGACATGCTGCGTGCCTGTGTGTTGGATTTCGGAAAAAGTTGGGAACCTCACTTACCTTTGGTAGAGTTTTCGTATAATAACAGCTACCACGCAAGTATTAAAGCAGCGCCGTTTGAAGCACTGTACGGACGGAAGTGTCGATCACCTCTCTGCTGGGCAGAGGTGGGTGACAGCCAAATCACTGGTCCAGAACTGGTACTCGAAACTTCGGAAAAGATTGTTCAAATCCGAAATCGCATGGCAGCACCACGAGATCGCCAAAAGAGTTACGCTGACAAGCGCCGAAAACCTCTCGAATTTCAAGTGAACGATCGAGTGTTACTCAAAGTCTCACCTTGGAAAGGTGTGGCTCGCTTTGGAAAGCGAAACAAACTCAACCCACGATATGTTGGTCCTTACCGGATAACGGAACGCGTTGGTCCAGTGGCGTACCGGCTGGACTTACCAGCGGAACTCAGCAGTGTACACAATGTTTTTCACGTATCGAATTTAAAGAAATGCCTATCCGATGAAACTCAAGTAGTCCCTTTGGATGAACTGCAAGTTGATGAACAGTTACGCTTCATTGAAGAACCAGTTGAGGTTTTGGATTGGGAAACCAAAACGCTCAAGCACAGCAAAATTCCAATTGTTAAGGTTCGTTGGAACTCGAGACGTGGACCGGAGTTCACGTGGGAACGCGAGGATCAAATGATGAAAAAGTATCCTCACCTTTTTGAAGGGCTGACCAAACACAGTAAACCGCGAAACCCGACAAACCGTCAGAAATCACCGGAGGTATGAATTAAATTTCGGGACGAAATTTCTTTCTACTAGGGGATGATATGACAAACTGAAAATTTTTCTTACTTTTTCAGACACTCATCACGACTTGACTCAAATTTTCGGGACGAAAATTCTTTAACATGGGAATGATGTGACAATCGTCAATTTCAGGTTAACTCCGTTAACTCAACTCCGTCAATTCAAACTTAAGATCTTTGAATCTGTAACGCACACCTCATTACATTTAAACTAGGGTTTAAATGACGCTTGACACTTACTACATGTGTAGTCTTTCGGGAATTGCACCGAAACGCAAACGAGTTGACGCAAACAATTGGTGAATAAACGAAAAACGTCAAAACAATAATTATGTGATAATTATGTGTTAGACTTATGTGTTATGTGATAATGTTGGTTAAAACACTAACTCAAGATGTAAACAAGTTAGTTTAAGCTAGATAAGTAATATTTAGATGTTGAGGGACCTAGATGTAACATGTATTATTAATAATAATATTAATATAAACCCTAACTCCCTCTTCCCCCTCCCTAAACCCGACGGCCAGCCTCTCTCTCCCTCTCCTTGCGATCGGCAGCCCCTCACCACCGCCATACCACCCTTGTTTGATCTTGGTTTTCACATTTGAAGCATCCTACACTCGTTTCTAAGCACCTCTCACATGTCTCTTGGCTATTCCTGCGTTTTTAAGGTATAAAATGTGAAACCCTAATTATTGAATATCATGTATTAAGTGTTTTATGATTGGTATTGGCTAGAGGATGATTGATTATGTGTTAGTGTTTGATATTAATAGTCATATGTGATTTTGAACGGTGAAATATTGATGAATCATTGATTTTTTGTAAACCCTAGAGGGTTATTACCGATTTTGGTGATTAATTACGTTCTTTACATGTTTGGAGTTATGTCATATGCATAGAATGCATGTTAGATGATCGTTTATGCTTGCTGAGTTTTGACAGCAGTGATTGTTAAACTTGAACGATGTGTAACTTTTTGAATATAAAAAGCAAACTGAGCTAATTATGAGTCTACAAGGTAGTACTCTGAGTCTAGTTTTCAGAAAGTCCAACCACGCCTAATTTGGAGGTGTTTTGGTTAGTCAAATGATTTAGATGTAATTAAAGGTCAAAACTGGTACTGGACAGATTGTAAGTTATGATTAAACAACTGTAACTAAATGTTAATGTGGAAATTGGTCGAGGTTATTAACACTACAAGGTGCTATGTTGAGTCTAGTTTCTATAAAGCCAAACTTGTAATTTTTGGACAAGTAAAAGTTAACTTTTATGATTTTACAAAAACGTTGTGCAAAGCTGAGTTGTTAGACCTGCTGTTAGGTTGTTTTGTAAATGTTATATCTCATGAACTACGAGACCAATTGGGTTGGTTCCACTTCTGAAAGTTGACTTGTTGAGTTAGGAACCTAACCCAAGTGGTCTTGCATTTATTGGATTTTCCGTTTAACGGGAATTTCAAATAACATTCTGTTACGCATGAATTTGACTGTTATGAGTTTGCTGTAATGATTTGATTATTGTGAGAAACCTATGTGGAATTAAAAATATAATAAAATATGTTCTGGAAACCTAGGACATATATGCTTTTGTGATGATTTTTAGTAAATTAATTGTGATGCTATGATCGGTGGGATAGACTAGTTTTTCAAGTAGAATTATGTCGTTAAGAAATTAGTTGCTGAGTTTTGTGAAAGTTGCATGAAACAACGTGATTGCTAATTCATTATCGTGTTTTGACCAAATTGCCCTTGAGGGGAGTGATTGCTAATTAATTGTCGTGTTTTGACCAAAATGCCCTTGCGGGGAATAATTGCTAATTCATTGTCATGGTTTGACCAAATTGCCCTCGTGGGGAATAATTGCTAGTTAATTGTTATGTGTTGACCAGATTGCCCTTACGGGGAGTAATTGCTAGTGATGTACATTATGAATACATGACACGTAAATAATTGCTCACACATGTAACGTATCACAAATACACTTGTTAAAGTCACACACGATTCACAAACGAAACACGAAACATGTTGTGTGCATAGGTATTATGTGCCGGGTCTAGAGACTCGATAATATTCCGACACTTAGAAAAATCTCTTTGTTGTTTTAGAACGCTAGAGAGAGTTTTTTTGTGACGCGCATCTTGGTGAATTATTTTGGGAATACTTCGCAAACAGTGAGTTCACTTACCCCTTTTAAACTGTTTTCAAACGCTTTTCACTTGGGGGAGATAACATACTCCGAAAACGCATTTAAGATTTTGTTAATATAGATTATATATCACTTGTAAAGACTAAGTGGCAAACGCAATAACCAAAGTCCTTCATTCACATCGAACCGTTTAATATTGGATATAGCGAGTCATTGTTGAGTAGTACTACTGGGTTTGACAAACCCCACCCAACGCTAAACTCGACTGGAGGTCGAGTGGGTGTAATCTTGGCTAAACACATACCATGGTCGGGATAGACCTGGTGGCAAGGCAAATGATAAACAGTCAGCTTCGGTGTCGAACACTTAGTAATACTTGTTTTATAGGCTAGCTACCTATAGATATATAATTGACATAACACTATCTGGTAACGCAAAACGCTTAACGCAAAACGCTGAACGCAAAACGCTGAACGCAAACGCTAAACGCTTTATTTTATATAAACTTGTGAACTCACCAACCCCGTGTTGACACTTTTAGTATGTTATTCTCAGGTAGCCGAGGCGGGCGCGCGGTGTAGGATCATGCATTGCTTGAAACACTTTTAATTATGCAAACTTATTTTAAACTGTTATCATTGGGTTTTAAGTCGTCCTGCGTGACGCAACATTGGTTTCTATGGTTTTACGCTTCCGCATTTAATTACTCGTAAACGTTTTCATGGTTTTAAAACTTTGTTTTATGGTTTGATTATAACTAATGATTCTGATTCTGTTAGTTCACACCCTCTGACGGTAAAACTCCGTTAGTGGATTTTGAGGGTGTGACAGATTGGTATCAGATCCATTGGTTATAGCGAACTAGAAGCTGCATGCATACTAGACTATAACCGCGACGACCCATTAGTTATAATGATACGCACTGCATAGATTCGTGTAGTCTTTGTTATCTTGTCTCTTTACCCCTTTCACTCATACGCGCGCATACACGGCTTACCTGTAGGGATGTTGACGCCACCATCATCACCATCTGATCAGATGACTCATGCTCATGGGAAGGAACCGCAGTTACCTACCTCATCGCCACCCCGTGTAGTCCCGGAACTCGAAGCTCCTGCACCGAAGAGGTATCGCTTATCCGGAGGCATGTACGAAAACGAAGTTAGCTGGGATTGGTACCCTAATATGATCAGACGTATGATCTACCGTGAACAAGTTCCCCCATTACCTCACCCGAACCATCCTGCTTACCCTAACACCCTACCACCCATAACCGAACCTGTAGAGCATGTGCTCGCAGCTGTTGTTTCTTGTTTGGAGCGTGATGTTGGTTACATGCGCTATACGAGAACGAACGTTTCCGGACTGTTAAAAGATGGAACCGAAACTAAAGAGGAAATTTCCCGCATGACAGTAGCAATGAAGGAAATGCAAGAGGCTAGTGATCAACAGATGAAGATTATGAGAAAGATGCAAGCCGAGATGATAGACTTGCAAGAGCAACTCCAAGTAGCAAGGACCCGAACCGAGATAGCTTTAGAGCGCTGCGATGTCTTACAAATGCAAATTGCTCAGAACGCAGCCGAACCCGAGGCAGAGCCTGAGGCAGAACCTGAGGCAGAGCCTGAAGAGGAACCCGAAGAAGATCCCGAAGAGGAGCCTGAGGAGGATCCCGAGGAAGATCCCGAGGAGGAACATGAAGAAGAACCGGAGGAAGAACCGGCAAAGGAGGAGGCACACTCAGAGGTGTCCTCAGACGACGACATCTAAGGATGATAACACCTAGATGGAGGGGTTGTCTCCATCCAAACTATTATTTTTCTATGATTTTAAGGATTGGTTTTAAATACTTTGTAGCGAATACAATGGTTTTAATCATGAATTATTATTTGGATTAATATATGGTTGTGATGTGATGTTTGTTTCTTATTTCTTTCTTACCTATCCTTTTATTACATGTATGGCGTGTTGCATATGAAAGAAAAACTCATGTTCAACATCTTATGCTGTGATTCTAGGAAATGGCAGGAAGAAACGCTTCCGCATTTAATTACTCGTAAACGTTTTCATGGTTTTAAAACTTTGTTTTATGGTTTGATTATAACTAATGATTCTGATCCTGTTAGTTCACACCCTCTGACGGTAAAACTCCGTTAGTGGATTTTGAGGGTGTGACATTCGCCTACCACCACCTCTTTCTCCAAAATACTTCACCATTTCCCGAGAACTAGAAACCGCTCGCTCCTTCCCCACACTTAAACTTACAGAACGGTAATCGTCAAGACTAGGGCCCATGCCCGAGATAACTGATTCTATCGAGTAAACTGGGTGACATGGATCAATAAGACCGTCTTGACCACTCGGATGTCTCATGGACTTAGCCAAATAGGTGGCACTATCATCACCGGCTCCAAGAGTAATCTTATCTTCAAACACGTCAATGACCGCCCTAGCAGTACGTAGGAATGGACGACCTAAAATTATAGGAACTCTCTCGTCGGCCTCCATATCTAAAACAACAAAATCTACGGGGAAAACCAAATTATCTACCTTAACGAGAAAATTCTCTACGACACCCCTCGGATACTTAACGAAACATTCGGCTAAAGACAACGTCATATGAGTAGGGGTGAGCTCTCCTAGGTCTAGCTTTTCATACAAAGAATATGGCATAAGGTTTATACTAGCTCCTAGATCGGCTAATGCTTGACACGTCGTATCACTTCCGAAAAGGCATGAAATGGTAAAAACACCGGGTTCGGGTAATTTCTCCGGTACTTTATTGAGAACTACTGCATAACACTCTCCATTTAGGGGCACAGTCGACAGCTCCTCCAACTTATCCTTTCTTTTAAGAAGGTCTTTCAAAAATTTAGCGTACTTAGGCATATGCTGAAGGACTTCTACGAATGGAAGGTTGACATTCAATTGGCTAAATATATTAAGAAAATGCCCGTAAACTTTTGTATACTTTTGATTCTTTAGATGATCGAGATACGGAACATAGGCTAGGTCAATGGTGTGTGGTGGTGGTCGGGCTCCAACCGGTTTCTTATCGGTGTTTTTCTTAACTTGCGGCTCTATGATTGGTGTTGTACTATGTGACTTACCTGGAGCCTCTAACTCTATATCCTCATCTATCAACTCATCGTCCCTATCTTTCTTAATTTTTCTACTAACTACCTCCGGACCTAAAACCCTACCACTACAAGTGGAGATGGCGTTCAATTGAGCAGCCGGATTAGTTTGAAGGATACCCGAAAACTGACCCGGAGGCCTTTCTTCTAAACGACGAGCAATATCACCAACAGTCCTTTGAATATCGAGAATGGAAGATTGTTGATTCTTGAAGAGCAAATCGTGTTCGGCTAACTTTTTCTGTGTAACTTGATCTCTATCCAAGATTAGCTTCATCATCTCTTCCAAATGCCCAAGTCCACCGTTTGAATCCTACACATTATTTTGAACATTAGTACCATCGGTGTTATTATTGTTGAAATACTGACCTTGTCCTGGAGCATAAGAATTTTGAAATCTGGGTGGTGCACCCGACGTACGCTAGTTAGCACTATTCTGATCCGGGATCCTGTAGGAGTTCCAATTTTGACTGTTGTTATAATTGTTGGAAAACATGTTCTGACCAGCAACAAAGTCGACTTGTTGATTCATCACCGGGCACTCCAACGTGCCATGTCCACCTCTACAAAAGTCACACCTGTCCACCTTGGCCTTCAGCTCCTTAACCTCTCTAATCAGTGATTCCAAAGCAGCAGCCACACTAGTATCCAGATTAACCTGGTGTACACCTCGAGCGGATGAGGATGTACTGCTGACGGGAGTGGAATTCCCGCGATGTGGCTCTTTGGCAAGGTCTGATTGAGCGAAGCTCTCAAACATCTCGTTACATTCGGCGACATTCTTCCTAGCCAGTAGACTTCCTCCCGTGGCCGTGTCGAACCGAACTTGGGTTTCGTAGTTAAACCCATTGTAAAATTTTTCCATGAGAGCCCATGGTGTGAGACCATTCTGTGAGCATCGAGACAGCAAGCTCTGAAAACACTCCCAAGCATGACAATATTGCTCCACCGGTTCCATGTGAAATGAGTTGATCTGATCGCGAAGAATAGCTGCTTTAGCCGGTGGGAAGTATCTCTTGATAAATGCAGAACGTAGTGCTTCCCAAGTGGTGAACGTGCCAGGTGGCTGCGTGTCAAGCCAAGTAGCTGCTTTTCCTGCAAGTGAAAACGGAAACATATGTAAGAAAATAGCATCTTCGGTAGCACCTTGTAAATTAAAAGTTTTAAGAACACGGTAAAGTCGGTTAATGTGAGCCGGTGCATCCTCGTCATCACGCCCCATGAACCGATTAGTTTGAACGATGTGGTTCATGACGTAAGACGGAATTTGCCACGAGTTGGGATTGTTGATTGCGGGAACGACGATGCATGACTGGTTTCCGGTTAGGCCATCGAAGGCTTGAGCAGCAATTGTTCTGTCATCAGCCATTTGAACGTCTGGTTGACTTCTCGGACTTTCTCGTAGTGAACTGTGCGGTGACGATTTTCGTGAAGAAGTAGCTTCCGATGGTGGTTCTTGCGAACGAAGATGTGGCATAAACCTTAAGGACGCAACGGACTAAGTGAGTAGACTAAAAATAAAAACTAAAACTAAATTAAACTAAAATTTAAGTGGACTCCTACAACTCAAACAAAAATAAAACAAATAGCACGTATATAGAAAATAAGTCCAATTAAAACTAAATAACGCAATTGCCAAAATTCCCCGGCAACGGCGCCAAAAACTTGATGTGCTAAAAACAGTCAATTAAATATGAACTAAATTAAACAAGTAATAAAAACTAGACTTAAGACTCAACTAAATAAAACACCGACAAGTGAACCGATCAATTGTACTAAGCTAAGTAAGTCCGGAATATCGAACCCACAGGACTCTATAAATTACGTAAATTAGCTAATTAGACTCGACTTACGACACGACTATTTATTATTAATGTTTTGAGGGGGGTTTTATACTAAGATTTAACTAAGAAAGTAAATAAACAAGAAAACGAGAAACAAGCAATTAAACACAAGATCGAAACCAATCAGAGAAGGAATCTACCTAGGTAAGAATCCCATTCATCAACAATCATCAAGCAATGGACAAATAATATGATATGGAAACTAATTTCTAAACGTATTCATCTAACAAACCCTAAAGGACCCTTGACTGAATCAAACGAAATCCCCAAAGAATGAATATTAGATTATTAAGCAATCAGTTAAATTGATTTCCTCACGGTTATCAAATAAGTTTAATTAATAGTATCTAAAGCAAGCAATCTTACGAAACATAAAACTCTAGATAACTTGGTAAACTTAACATGACATCATGAACAAGGATCAACACAATAAGCAAGAATATTGTCACTACTATCCTAGCATGCAATTGACCAAGACACATGAACAACTCCTCACCTCACAGCTATTGGAATTTAGCAAAATTCAAAATCCTAATTAACGATTAATAAGCTTCTATGATCTAATAGGCCTATTCAACCATAATAATCAAAACACCAAGTAATGATTAAACATGAACCCTAATATCTAAAGAACATAATCAATAGAAAGCAAGATCCATGTGAAGAAATAATTAATAATCAACCAAGATAATAAACATTCATATGCATCATGTAAACAAAATCTAGTCTTTTACTATTAAAAAAACGAAACCATAATCAAAGCATAAGTCCAAAGCAAGAATCAAGTCTCAAACATGTTCATCAAACCTAGGTAGACATGAAGTCTAGCCTAGAACCATTATTGAAAACAATCCTAAACAAGTATTAAAAACAAAGAGGAAAGACATGACAAATAATGAATAAGAAACAAAAATTAGAGCGATAAAACCCTTTGCGATTGATCCTTTAACACCCGGATGAAAGCTTGATGATCCTCCTTGATTCCTAGTCTCAAAACCTTCACAAACCCTTGGAAAATCGGCTCCAATATTGCTTAGCTCGGCTGGGTTTTGCAAGAGATGTTTATATAACGAAAATCGGGCTTGGGCTTGCAATTTTTGGCTTACCAGAAGGCCTAGGCTCCCCGCGAAGGCAAATTGCCTTTTGCCTTAGCGCGGCGCGGCGTGCTCTTATGCATAGCCAACGAATTTTGTTGTTATTTCATGTTAAATCTTGCATAAACTTGATAAATATCTCCCTTCATCTCCACGTAATGATAAGAAGCTTCTAGACCTTCTTTCCCTTAACTAACAAGCCATCAACTATATGAAAACGTAACAAGACATTAGTGATTTAAACCATATAATCATTTACGAACATAAACTTCTCATAAAATGATAGAAAGAATTAAAGCTTAAATGCAAGACACCAAAAGATATAAAACACGTAAACATATAATAAACTTGACTCAAAACTTAAATTAGAGAAAGATAAACGAAACACGAATCAAACCAAACTCAAAACATTAAAGAAACACAACTTTACACGGGATACGAGATGTATAAATAGACGTATATCAATGGTCTACCGAG
Organism: Bidens hawaiensis; assembly: GCF_021521415.1. Classification (NCBI taxonomy): domain Eukaryota; kingdom Viridiplantae; phylum Streptophyta; class Magnoliopsida; order Asterales; family Asteraceae; genus Bidens; species Bidens hawaiensis. The sequence continues at coordinate 15,289 of NW_027496419.1, read as the reverse complement.
GATAACCGTGGGTTGTTTGGTCCTTTCACCCGAAACATAATCGAGGACTAAAAAGTCAACTGGAAAATAAGAATCTTCCACCTTAATGATAACATCAGTCAGTATCCCCCGGGGAAGTTTCGGTGCCTGGTTAGATAAAAAAACCGTGGTAGCGGCTACCCGAAGCGGATCGAAGTCATACTGATCGTATAGACTTCCCGGGAGAATACTGATACTAGCTCCAAGATCTAGAAGCGCCCGAGTAATTTTAAAATCACCCACTTGAATGAGTATAATGGGCGTTCCAGGATCTTGTAGCTTAGGTGGAAGTGAACCCGAAAGAATTGCACTCACATTATTAGTAAAACAAATCTGTTTTGGAATCTTATGACTCATTTTCTGTGTGCAACTCTTTCAAATACTTAGCATAGGCGGGAATTTGTTTTATGGCATCTAAGATAGGTATATTTGTTTTAACCTGTTTAAATATTACCACATTTCTTCTTGTTGTGGGCCTCTTTTTGATGCCATCTTCGCCCTAGATGGCGCCAACAAAGCATCGGGATAGGGGACGGTTCTCACCTTCTCCTTATCCTTAGAGTTGTTGGTGTCATCTTTCAGAACCGATTTGTTAATATTAGTTTCACTTTTATTAGATTCAGTTAATTTACCCGGTTTCGGCTCGTCATCACTGACGTGATTTTAATCAATCTCTTCCACCACCCCATCAACCAATGGTGGTGGAACCCCAACCTTGTTATCATACTTTTTACTACTTCTTAAAATACTTACCTGGTTGACGTGTTTTTTCGAACTCGAGCTGTAGTGGTTCGGGTTGAAGGTGGTGTCACTCGGGAGTTGGCCCGCATTCTTCTGCAACTTTGCCGTATATGCTGCGAGCTAACCAATCTGCTTCAACATTACCTCTGATGATTTATCCCGTAACTCGAACTGTTGTTTCGTTTCAGCCTTCTGATCTATCATAAACTTCATCAACGCATCCAACTTCGTGTGTACTGACTCATCCGCATTTCTCGAGGACCCCCTCTACTGGTCCTGATTACCCAAAGAGTTTCCACCCCAGTTACCGTCTCTGTTATACCCCCGATTCTGATTGTACAAGCCCTCTGCTGCTGATAACCGCCTTGGCGGTAATTACCCTGCGATCTGTTCTGACTCGATCCCTGAAAGTTCGGGTTCAACTATGTAGATACGTTTCCGTAACGAAAATTCAGGTGATTCCTCAAGCCCGGGTGGTAAGTGTTTGAATTCAACCCTTGACCCTTGGAATCCCCGTAAGCATAATTAACTTCCTCGGGCTCAACCTCCTCGTCATCATAAAACTCAGGGCAATTTTCTGCCTTGTGCCCAAGTTCACCACAATCTTTACAAACCGAGAATTTCACTCCAACTTTCCCAACTTCTTTCTTCTTACCCTTTCTCTTCCCAGCCAGTTCACGTTCTAACTCAACAATTCTTTCAGACTCACTCGTGACTGACTTTACTAACCTGGAAGAAGTATCATGTCTTCGCCTTTTAGTTACTGCCTCTGCTTTGGAATCCTCACACATAAATTCTAAGAAATCCCAATCATCTTCCTCAGGTTGATTCAGCAACTGACCATTACACGAGGCCTTTTCAGTCCTCGTATGTTAACCCGTCTACAAAGCATTTCACCAATTCCCACAATTCAATATGGTGGTGTGGGCATTTTCCGATCATCTCCTTATACATGGTGAACGCTTCATGAAATAACTCACCCGATAACTGTGAAAAGTGGCAAATCTCCATTTGGGCCTCGCTCGTCTTCGACTGCGAATAGTACTCATTTAAGAACAGCTGCTGCATCTCGGCCCAGTTCCTAATATTATGCATCGGTAGCGAGTTCAACCAGTGCTTTGCTTTGTCTTGTAACAAAAACTGGAACAACCGCAACCGAACCTCGTCCTGATCATGAGTACCATCACCAATCGACCCGCAAATAGCCGAAAAATCGGTCAAGTGAGAACACGGGTCCTTAGAAGCCATCCCATGAAAATACGGTACGATGTTAATGTATGATGGTCGGGACTTAAAAGTATGCTGTCCCGGCACTCGTACCTGTGGAACCAACAGGGATGCTCCATCTGATATAGCCGGTATGAACCGATTGTTAAATCTCTGAACCGGGGGCTAAAATATTTCTCCTTCGTCCCCCGGGATTTGCCAAACCACCGCTGTTCACCTGAATATTTCGAACTCTTTCGGGCCTTTCTGCCTGGTTAACTCTATCTCGACCCATATCATTTCTTTCCCTGTTCCTGTTGACCGCATCACCCCGTCTCCGATTTACTGGTTCTTCCACCTCCTCATATAAATTTTCATTCCCCTCATTTTCCATCTCATAACCCTCGTTCTCTAGTTCAACTGTCTGATTCCTTCTAACCCACCGGTTAACCTCGTCCTCAACTTCCAAACCCTGGTTCACATCATTTTCTTCCCTCTCTTCTTCATCTTCTGTCGGAATACTAGGAATAGCATCATAAAGATTAAGAGGAACTCTGTGGTTGGGGTTGTTATGTGGGACTGACGGTTCAGCCTGATCAAGGTTTCGATTTCGATTTCGGGTTCTAAAAAATGAGCTGAGTTATTCTGGTCGTTTTGGTTATTGAAATTTGGTGGTGGAGGTATGGGAGTGGTTGTGGGCAATGTTTTAAAAACTGGTTTGAACCGGCCGACTCAACCGGTTGAACCGGATTTTGGTTAACAGCCCTGTATGATATACCCGGTTTATTTGAACGGTTTTGTGAGATATCGAACCGATCGGTTTTCTATGAAAACCGGTTTGAAGCCCACCGGATTTTGTTTTCCATCAGGCCCATTTTTCTTATCAGTTACCACTAAACTACCCTAAATAATAATATTTTCTATTGCCTGACGATTCAATCATCATTCACAATTGGAACTCCTAACCATTATACAATGATTGATTAAACAAAGAAATGCAAATCGATTATCAAGGTCAGTTTATAATTTTTTATACCATATTAATATTGTGTAATTGAGTGATTCTATATCCAAATTCCAAAATACAAATAACCTACTATTTATTAATTTTGCATGTATGATATTTTTTTAATGGTTTGAAGTTGGTTATTATAATAATCTTGCATCTATTGAGATTCTCAGTTGATTATAAATGGCTTTATTATCTTAATATAGTGATTACGTGGTGATATCTCCTAAAAATCAAGTGTTTTTGTATTATTTTTTTTTTATTATGGATTAACTTTTAGATGATATTTTATGATGGAATCATGTATTTTATAGATTTTTTTCAAGTTAAAGTTGCATTTATATTAAATTATAGGATAAACTATACAACCGGTTGAACCTCCCGGTACAAACCGGTTGTACCATTTTTTAGTACAAACCGGTACGATTAAAATACCGGTTTTTAAAACATTGGTTGTGGGTCTTGGTTATGATTTTCATTCTAGTTCTGGTTTTGGTTTTGGTTTTGGTTTTGATGTTGGTTCTGGTCTTGATCTTCCATTTCTGAGCTCGATGCTACCGAGCTAATCTCTTAATTTCGGGCTCGAAAACTAGCGGACTGTCTGCCCGAGTGGCGGGTGTGCATAAACATGTTATCTACACAAACAACACAGCCCGCGTAAAATAGAAAAATACAATTTAAACTAAAACTGAAAACAAAAATTAAGACTAAAATTAAAATTAAACAAAAAAAATCAAATAACACGAAAAACACTAAGCGCACTAACTCCCCGGCAACGGCGCCATTTTGATGATCATCGTTTGAGTCATGCAAAAACCTAATTAACCTAATTAGCTAGGATAAGTAAAGTATCGTATCCATCAGGAGTATGTGGCCAGTGCAAATCTTGTAAACAAGATTTAACATTTTGAAGTAGCAGATTTTAGTGCTGATCACACAAGCAAATGGTTTGAATTGAGAATTAAGCAAACAAGCAAGTAAACAAGTTCAACCAAATAATAAAAGCAAATCACACCCGGGACTTCAAGTAAGTAACTAACAGTAATCTCATGCAACCTAACAGATTAATCATTAACGGTTAACTACAGACTGATCAACTAGACAAAACCTTAGGCAACAATAATCGCTTTACACACGGCACTGGTTGTCAAACGGTCCCTGCCAGTGTGACTCAGTTAAGGGCAATAATATGCTTTATCATATTCAAACTAATCAAACAACCCTATGATCAATTATTATAGCAACTGGTAACTTATCGTTCAGATCAACGTAAACCTAAACCGATTGAACACACAGAAATACTAAACATCAATAATCATAGATTAACCATAAACAATTATACATAAACGTTCTTAGTCACATGAGAAAACTGAATCGTTACAAACTTTACATTCCCGGGTGAGATTCTACGAGTTTAGCCGCATCTCGGCAATATGGAATCTTCAATATAGATGATATAGAGCATGTAGGTGGTCTCGGTATGGTCCGGTATGGTAGAATCGTCCTTCTGGAGCTCTGAAAATTGCCTGCCTCGATGTGTGTGCAGTTAGGGTCGTGTTATGATGAAATTGATACAAACCCTAACTTTCCCGTCTGCACACCCCATCATGATACGCGATGGTATCTTCACATACGCGATGGACCCTGGTCAAACTCTTATTTAATACCCATCGCGATACGCGATGCCTGCCCATCGCATATCGCAATGGGCTATGTCACCAGTAATCTTCTTTTGTCTTTTCTCGTTTTGCGTGCTGGACGTCCCGGGCCTTCATCATGTGCCTCAATAGGTCCAAATAGTTGCTTTAACGTATATGACCTGAAATACAACAGACACGTATGAAGTATCGAAGTTCCTAAAATAAACGATTAAAACTAGTAAATAAACGAGCTAAAATGCATACAAATTAACCAACCATCAATAGCGCTGGGGATCATGATATAAACTAGGGGTTTTATGGTAAGATGTTAACTAGACAACATATTTGTACGTGGATGATGACTAGCGGTTTAATGTTTTATGTTAACTAGAAAAGATAACCGTGATATGGACATGTTATGTTGTTTTTTATGTATGTTTTAGACAAATTGTGTGTTTTTATAAATTAGTGTTTTTTATCAAAATCCAAAAAATATGCAGATTATTGAATAAAAAAACTGGATATTTCAAGGTAAAAAACAAAACTGGGAATTACAGGCAACTTTTAGCGGCGACAAAGTCGTCGCTAAAAAAGAAAATAGTTTTGACTAAAAGTATTTTTAGCGGCGACATTTTTCGCCACTAATACTAGATGACGTGGCGCCCAGGTGACGTGGCACGTAGGTGACATGGCATGACTATTAGCGACGACATTCATCCCACGTGGCACCAATGTTTTAGCGGCGACAAATATAACTTTAGCGGCGATAAGGAAGTATTAGCGGTGTGGCATTGCTGGCGACACAGTAGCGGCGACTTGTCGCCGCTACTACCTTTAGTGGAGACTTTAGGGTGTTTTAGCGGCGACATTTGTCGCCGCTAAAAGTCCTTTTTCTTGTAGTGATATATCTCAGAGACCCGGTGTTTACACATAGACAACTCTATGTAGCTTAATCAAGAGCGAAGAGTGGTGCTAAAATTCTTATATTTAAAAAAGAATACAAAGTTACAAATAAAGAATGAACATGGTTTATAAGGAAGTCTTTTTAGTAGCTTATGAATTTTACATTTTCAACTTTTGATTATGTTTTCAAATATTGTAATTTAAATGTTGTTTGGGTTTATCTTTGTATTTCACAATCATTGGTTTTTGTACCAATATTATTTACAACTTAAAGTATGTTGTCGTCCTGAATAACATATAACAACTTATGTTGTCATTTCAAATGATATGTGTTGTTCGAAAATTTCAATATTTTCATCCGTGTCGTACACGAGTTAATAACCTAGTAAACATTAAATGAACATATAGAGCTAAATAAACATCAAACATTAAAGTTTCACCATTATTGATTTAAAAAGCAAAAAAAAAAAAAAAAAAAAAGGTAAGCTAGCTAGCATTCGTTAGATAACAACCATCACCCCATTCTTTTCTTTCTTCTTCTTTGAACTCTTTTAACTCCAAAATTAATTCAAATTAAAAGTTTAAAACCAATCTAATTCACACGTAAATACAACAAAATCAATGATTCCAATATTAATCACTCATGTGTGTGCATTATTATTATTATTATTATTACTACTTGATTACAGTATTGATTTTCCTTTTCTCTTTGAAAACAACTCTACAAGTAGTGGTATTATCGGCTTCTTCTTCACCACTTTCTTATTTATCATCCTCCTCCCTCCACAACCACCACTCACCACCGGAACCAGATCCAATGCCGCCTCCGCCTTCTCGGCCGCCTCCGCCTTCTCGATCTTCAACTTATTCTTCTGAAGCTCGGCATTTAAAGATGCCAACGCCACTTTGGTTTCCGACTCCCTCTCCTTCAACAACTTCAACTCTTTCTTCGTTTCCTCGAGTTCTGACTCGAGCTTTTTCAATGAGTTAACAAGCAACAATGGTGGTTCTTGGATTTCCCGGGGTGGAGAGAATGATTTCCATGATGTTTGAGAGCTTTCTGTCGATTTGCACGACGGTGTTTCTTGTATCGGTAGCGTAAAAGGTGGTTTAGGTGACGGTAAGAAGATTGCGCCGGTGAGAAACCGCTCCCCAAAGATCTCAACGGCTTCTTTCACCAACCGAAAAGCCCGGGATGTGTCTACATTGGCGCTGTAGTCCATGACGGGCGGTCGGTTTTCGGGGAGGGTTTTGGTTTCCATTATGGTGGAAGTGAGGGTGAAGGGAGTAAGTGTTGGCTTATTATGATAAGGTGATGGGTGTGAGTTTTCTTTGCTTTCACTTCATATGTTGGTAGAGAGTCAGAGAGCTAAGTTGGGTTTGCTCCTGTTTGAAGGCTTAAAGTGGTAAGGAAATTGACTAGTCAACTACTTTGACTTTTAAATGGTTATAACAGATTAAGTTGATTTACAACATGATCACATGTTAGTTAATGTTTGTTAGCTCCTATATATGATTATGGTACTAGGTAATCCACATGTGACCACCAAACCCACAATATGCCATGTAGTTGCTTGGTCAATTCAACGAGGATTTAGTTACTTATAATTCTCGTTTTTGTTCTTCCTTCATGTTTTTAAATTTGATTTGGTGGATCACAATTATCAATAATAATGTATATATGTGTTTGTTTTAGGTTGTTCCTAAAACCAATGTTTTAAAAGTCAGTTTGTCACTTCGGTTGGGCTAAAAATAATACAACTCCTTAAACTGGGTTGTATCGGGGGTTTCAACTGAGTTGAAATATAGCTTATTATATGATTTCATATAAATGCAACTTTAACTCAAAAAAATAACTCAAAAGTACATGAATCAATATTAAACAATAGTCAAAAAGTCATCCTATAATAATAACAAAAGTAATCCAAAACCACTCAATTTGCAAACAAAATTATTCTACGATCAAATGAACCAAGTTGTTTTACTCGATTTTCTTTACTTGTAAGCTTCATGCCTTCAATCGTAGGCTACCAGGAAGAAGGGAATGGGAATCGTTTTCAGTTATAATCGCTAGGGTAAAAGATTTTTTTAAATTATAGCCCGCATACTATCAAAAAATCTCTTGGGTTAACATCATTTAATGGTTTAAATGGGGATTTTAGAAAAAATAGTCGGTTGAAAGATTTAGTAAACCGTCCTAAAATACCGAACCTCTGTAAGAAATCCGTTATACCAGTTCGATGCGATTTATGAAACATTGCCTAAAACCATAGGCACTCTAGATTGCTTAAAAACAGGGTCGTCTCCGAGAATTTAAATACCTCGGTCGAGCTAAAATAAAAAGGCCAGCAGACCTTAACGAAAATTCGTTAATGCACATGGATAAAACTTTTATTAACTGATTTAATATAAGCAAAATTCATTCTGAGCATGTAATTATCTTATAAACCATTGTAAATAACCTTATTTTTAACACAAAAAACATATATATATATATATATATAATATGTATAAAAAAGTTTATACCCCAGTAGATGGTGTGACCCGCACACCCTCCGAGCCACCCCTGCCTAAAAGTTTTGTTTCATGAAACCACACAAAAGAAAAATCACACGTCTATATTGTATGCACTAAAATGTAAGTAGATATCATAGCCAAACAAATGCCATAATCATTAGTTAGATCATCGAAGCTTTTAAACATATATTTTCTTTCTAATATAGAGCATGAGGTGATGAGAATGACATTAAGATATAATTGAGAATGGTGAGAATAATTTAATTCATTAATTTTATATTTGGATAGTGAAAATTAATTTAAGAATAAAAATTGATGAGAATGACATTAAAATAATAACGTACTTATGATGATTTTCTCTCTTCACATGCAAGATACATGTCAATTCCTTTATCATTTAAAACGTTTATAACTTTTTAACAAATGCCATAATCATTAGTTAGATCATCGAAGCTTTTAAACATATATTTTCTTTCTAATATAGAGCATGAGGTGATGAGAATGACATTAAGATATAATTGAGAATGGTGAGAATAATTTAATTCATTAATTTTATATTTGGATAGTGAAAATTAATTTAAGAATAAAAATTGATGAGAATGACATTAAAATAATAACGTACTTATGATGACTTTCTCTCTTCGCATGCAAGATACATATCAATTCCTTTATCATTTTAAAACGTTTATAACTTTTTAACAAATGCCATAATCATTAGTTAGATCATCGAAGCTTTTAAAAATATATTTTTTTTCTAATGTAGAGCATGAGGTGATGAGAATGACATTAAGATATAATTGAGAATGGTGAGAATAATTTAATTCATTAATTTTATATTTGGATAGTGAAAATTAATTTAAGAATAAAAATTGATGAGAATGACATTAAAATAATAACGTACTTATGATGACTTTCTCTCTTCACATGCAAGATACATGTCAATTCCTTTATCATTTTAAAACGTTTATAACTTTTTAACAAATGCCATAATCATTAGTTAGATCATCGAAGCTTTTAAAAATATATTTTTTTTCTAATATAGAGCATGAGGTGATGAGAATGACATTAAGATATAATTGAGAATGGTGAGAATAATTTAATTCATTAATTTTATATTTGGATAGTGAAAATTAATTTAAGAATAAAAATTGATGAGAATGACATTAAAATAATAACGCACTTATGATGACTTTCTCTCTTCACATGCAAGATACATGTCAATTCCTTTATCAGTTTAAAACGTTTTTAACTTTTTCATATAACATTCAAAAAAATCAACATAATAACAAGCGTTTTTTTATCTTTAATATGAATATTATATTGTTATATAAAAATAAAAAAAATTAGTGGTTTTATTATATTGTTTTATTTGGTTGTTCATTGTGTTTTTTGATTGGGTTTTTCTATGCATTGCGTTATAGCTTTTGGTCATTGTTTTTTCAACTGATACTCATATTAAAGATAAAAATTAAAATAAAGATTACATCATTGTGTCTTTGTGCTTAACATTTGTCTTTATACGTATCATTTCGTTTTAGCCATTTTGTAATACGTCCATTGTCTTTTGTTCGAAATTGACATGTGGCATTCGCTTAATTTGAAAAAAATAGTATTATGTTCATTGTGTATTACGTTCAAGTCATTGTGTAATATGTAGTTTTCATTGTGTTTTTGTTTTAGGTCATTGTGTTAAATGTATTCACCGTTGTATCTTACGTTTCGGGTCATTGTGTCATGTATTCATCATTGTGTTTTACGTTTCAAGTTATTGTGTAATATGTATTCATCATTGTGTTTTATGTATTAGATAATTTGTTGGTATTTTTCATTATATTTACATATTATTATTACACAACGGTGTTATTAGGACTTAAAACACACAATGATGAGTTGGAAGACATAATGACGCAAAAAACACAATGACAAATAAAAAGACACAATGACGAAAAAAGACACAATGGTAAGCAAAAAGACACAATGACGTGATTTTTGTATTAATTTGTATATAACAAAATTATACTCATTAACACTTGTTATTATGGTGAAATTTTTATTTTTTTAAAAATATAATATGAAAAAGCTATAAACGTTTTAAATTGATGGAGGAATTTTCATGTGACTTTCATGTCGAGAAAGAAAATGTGTACTATTATTTTTATACCATTTTTCATTTGATCCCACTGACACATATCAATTACTTATGGCTTCTCACATGTCTTACATAGTTGGCATTTGTATAATAATCCAACCTTAAAGTATGGAATAGTTAAAACACCTTAATTCTCTTTTAATTAAAACCTCTAAAATAAAGAAACTTTTATAAAGCCAGTAGCGACCCTATATATTTAGGGCATATTTAAGATTAAGTTTGAAAACAACTTAATGGTAGGATTTGAGGCTTTTAGAAAATTATTCTTTTAACTCTTTTAAAAAGTTATAATAAAAAGAACTTTTGTGATACCCAAACAATTTTTAACTTAGTGACTAATAATGTCACACCCCGACCAAAGGCGACGGAACATGCCGGGGTGCAACGGATTGCTCAAGAACGCTATGACACTATCAAGGTGACAATATTTACTCAACTCGTTTACTTCATTTAATAATCACAAATACAACTTGTTCAAGATAACATACAAACAATTGCATCAACACTAAATTCATAAGTATCCTAAAGGTATAATCTAAGTGATTAGTCTTCAATCTTCACAAGCAACCTAAAAGTAAACATGTAGCATGCATAAAAATATATTTGATCAACACGAATGTTGGTGAGCAATACACTAGTTTTTGATATATGTATATAATGAGGCAAAAATCACAACTCACATGTGTAAATAGAATAATACAACAACCATTGTAAATGTAAAGTAATAAATGTGGCTCCTTTTTATTTGGTAACAACCAAAATACTCGGAGAATGAGGCCATATTCTACTTGCATGAGGCTAAAGTAATTAGGGGTGCGTATGAACATACTTATTGAGGCTCAACAACAACATAAAAATAAACACTCGTGCACATAATCAATTTGAGGCATAAGCAAAGATCGAACAAATGTTCATACAAACACATAATGTTGAATTGTGGATTATAATAATGAGATCATAAAACAAGTAAGTTTGAATATGGTATGCATGACACCCCCAAAAGTATGAAAGCGTAAAAATGGGAAGTGTGATTACTCACATGAAATAAGTAACTTAAAGGATTAGTTTGGGATAAAACGGAAAGGTAAGTTTAACGAGCGAGACCTAAATTGAGAGTGTCTTGAGTTAGAAGATAGTCTTAAAAGCTTTAAAGTAAAATAACATGATAAGCAAGATAAATAATTAAAGTTTGAGGGTTAAAGTGTAAATACATAAGAAATTAAAGTAATTGTTTTTGAAAAGTAAGTTTACTCGAAATCAGGTCTCGGTATTCTATTCACTAGTTTTACTTAACTTTTGTTAAGTAAATATGTGGGAAAAGGTTTAATGCAATAGTGCACGACCCATTGTTAGATAAATACCAAAACGAGATTTTAACGAGTGTTCGGTTTAGTCGGTTCGGGTCTTGGTCAAGTCTGAACCCGACATTCCAAAGTGATAAATATCATGAGATAAATTATTTAAAACAGAAAATTAACTAATGTTAGAAGTTCTATTAAAGAGAAACTCCAAACTCCAATGTTAAGCGAGTGTTCGGTTTTATCGGTCTAAGCTTGTTATAAGATCAAGTTAGATCCGACATACCAAGTACTTTAAGAAAACATTTATAATTAGTTTGTAAAAAGTCTTAAAAAGAAAATGTGAGATTCGGTAGCCCGAAACACAACTGGTGTGTTTTAAGCGAGTGAACTTGGTTTAGTTCGGTTTGGTTTGGTTGGTTCAAGACTTGGTATGTGACCAAGTTTGAGTCCAACAATTCCATATCATAATAACAAATACAAAAATGTAAATAAAGAACTTAAACACTTAAATCTTACATACAGCTTGTTTTAAAACAATTAAAGAAATAGTTAAACGAGAGTTCGGTTTCGGTTCGGTCCTTGACTCAGTATGAGACCGAGGATGATTACCGCATACCCAATACCATTGAACTATTAAAATAAACTTAGAAATGATAATACTCAAGTCTTACATACAACATGTTAATAATAAAGTATTTAAACAAAAGTTCGGTTTTGGTTCGGTCCTTGACTCGGAATGAAACCGAGGATGGTTGCCACATACCAAATACCATGGAACTCATTAAAATGATTTTGAAACTAAAATAATTAGAAACTAAACAACATTAATAAGCTTACATAAATTAAAGTGTTTAACAAGGACTATAATAGTCCTTCATGTTTAACAAGGACAATAATATACCATGGCCGGATAAGGGAAATATAAGAAAACAATGGGAATATATTTTATACAAACTATAATAACAAGCTTTAATTAACAAGAATTAGTTAGAATCAAAGATTAGCATTAGTTTGACATTGAGAAGTCAAACTATCAAGAGTTTGAAAGATGAATACTTAGAGCTTAAATTGGGAGAGTCTTGAGGTGAATGAGCAACCAAAAATGGATGCATTGGTCTTGTTTATATAGGGAAAGAGTAAGGGTTTATCCATGATGTTACTTTCAAGAGGCTTCATGCATTTTCATTGGTTTAGAAGGTCAAACAAGGCATAATGCAAACAAAAACAAGCTGGTGGGTTTGCAGACCTATGCAGGCGCCGCGCGGCGGCCTTAGCCCTCATGGTCTCTAGCTTTGGTTGTTTGTCGAGTTTAGTCTCTGAAGTTCGTTTTAAATCGTTTTTAGCCATAAAATGGTGTTTTAAGGTACCGAAAAGGACGTTTCGCGATCCAACAAGCGTGAGACAAATTTGTAACATAAAAACCATTATTTTTATTAATATCAAAGAATCCAAAAGATAAAAAGGGTCGATTTTACCGTATAAAAGCAAATACGAATTAAACCTAAAATGACGAATGTCACAAATAAGTCAATAAGGTGTTTTCAAACTCAATCCCAAACATGCTCTGAAAGTTAACTATTCATCAATCTATATAACTTTCTAAGCAAAAATTTGAGAAAAAGACAATAAAACAAATGTTTATGAGTAAAATAAATATAAATATAAAAAACAGATGTTAGGTTTTTTAAAAAGTAAACAAAGTTTTGAAGAAAAAAATTGTTAAATCATTCAAATAGACAAAATACTTATAAACTATGATTGTTATAATTATAAAATAGTCCAACTCTTACAAGTGTATAACACCATAAAGTTTATTCTAAATCATATACTTGCATAAACTTTAATTTTCAATAGTTGTAATTCACACAAATTTACAACGCATCATGAAGTCGAATGATGCATAATTTATAGCTTTTATTTTGTTTTTTTAAAGTCTATTCGATAAAAACATCCAAATGATTTACAATGAAGTGACAACAAGCTGTGTCGCAACCCCTTTTTTGAATAGCAAACATAATTTTACTAAAAGCAAAGTTGCAGTTTTTATGAACCAATACGTTATCATGAAAAAACTAAAAACATGAAACCAAAGTGATATTAATTTCTTGGAAAAAGTGTTTTTGCTAAAAAAAAAATAAATAGTAAAAAATAATTATGGGTCGAGGGTCAAAATGGTGTTAATAATAGAGAAGTTAGTTAAGTTTGGAAAGGAAGAAGACATAAATTGTATAGTTGAAGGTTGAATCCGTAGTTATGAGTAAAGTTGAGGTACGTTTTTCAGTACAAGAAAAGAAAGCTTTAATTTAAACCTAAAACCCCAATTATTGCAATTACTCTGAAAACCCTTGTTTCTGAAGAGATGGTGGAGGAGAATGAACAACAACACGGCGGATACCAAATCGACCTCGGAAATCTTACGGCGTTCGATCCTCATCACCAATTTTCATCTGTTGCTCATAACAGGTGGTGCTTTATCTGTTTCTGCTAATTCAACGGTTTTTCAATTCAAATAATGCATTTATTATTATTATTATTATAACTTCCAGAGATTAACAAATCTAAGTTAATGTAATTGGTTGTTATTTTCGCCAATTGCTATCAACATGTAATTGGATCTTAATAATTTATATATGTTGGATGTTGCAACTTGTATCGTTTATATTTGTGTTGTTTTAAAAAAATGTAAGTTTTTATTTAAATGTGTGATTATAAAGTTTGGATTTGGATTTTACAAGACTGTGTGTATGTGTTACATAAATTATTGATTTTTATCTGGCTTTTGTTGTTTTGTTTTGTTAGGGAGGATCTTGTTAAGGAGTGCATATCACATGGTACCAAATTAATTCAAGCCGTCACGGATGCTCTTTTTAACTTACCTTCTACTGAAGATGCATCGGGTCCTGTTGTCTCATTACCACCACCATCAACTAAATTGCCACGAGAAAAACCCGTATGCTATTTCCTTTAATTGTTTTATATCATCATTTTACATAAAATGATAAACCTTTTTTTTCGTTTAAAATGCAGCTGCCAAAGCCTAAACCTCCAACAAAATGGGAGGTTTTTGCTAAAAAGAAAGGTCAGTTAGTACATAACAGCCTTGACGTTATCTCTTGGGTGGTTAACTATATGAAAACAATATAAAAGTTTGAAACTTTAATGAAATTGTTGAAAACAAAAACTTTATTTTAAAGGAATGTTATTTTTTGCTGATTTGTTGACCTCCTCCACAGGCATCCAAAATCGGAAGAAAGACAAACTTGTTTATGATGAACAAACGAGTTCTTGGAAGCGCCGCCATGGTTATGATCGTGTAAATGATGACAATGACCTTCCAATTATCGAGGCAAAGATGACAGATGGTAAGTTTTCTTTCGTTTTTGTTTTTTAATTTTGAAGTCTTTTTGAAACCGTCAAGTTAAGCAACTCGCTATCTGGAACTATAAATGACACCACTATCACACTTGATAACTTGATGTATGTAGGGTTGTAAATGAACAGAACGTTCAGTTTAGTGAACCATTCGGCGTGAAGTTTGTTTATGTCTGTTTGATTGATAAACGAAGATAAACAAATTCTGTTCGATTAATTAATGAACGAACATGAACAAATGTCGTGTTCATACAATTCTGTTTATGAACGTTTGATGATGTTTTCTTTTATGTTCGTTAGTGTACGTTTGTTTATGTTCGGTCATTAAAGTTCGTTTGTTTATGGTCTATTAAAGGCATTTTTATAATTTTTATTATATATTTTAATTTTCAGTTTTTAGTTTATTACCCTTACATTTAAACAAGAAACCCTT